>NC_091743.1:2036172-2101172 GCF_043380555.1 Nothobranchius furzeri | reverse complement strand
TCTTAATGAATTGTCAAATAGGATGGTACTAGGCCTAGACGAAGTGTTGTTAGAGGTGATGGTGTGTGGATAAGATATATAACAAAGTCAGATGGCTGACAGATTTCAAGTAACAAATCAAATGGATGCTGAAACTGGGACACTGGGGTATGATAGCAATATAGATCCTGACTGTAATTTTTTACTAAAATGTTAAAGGACTGTAATTATTATACAATGGAACAATTTAATAGAAACATAGAGGGGGGTAAGAATATAACTATGGTTCATTTCAATAGTAGAAGTCTATATGCAAACTTTCAATTTATTAAAGCATATATAGCACAGTTTAATCAACCATTTGATGTGATAGCAATATCAGAGACTTGGATAAACACTGGAAAAGAAGAGGATTTTGAGATGGAGGGATACGAGCTCCTCCATCTAGATAGGACAAATAAAAAAGGAGGTGGGGTGGCACTATAGTATAATAAAAAATGCACCAAGGACTAATGACTACCCTGGGTATTTTATGGAAGGGACAAATACTATTAGTAAAATGAACGAAGTAGTAGATGGATTTAATGATTTTTTTTGTACATATAGGGCCAAAACTAGCCGCGGAAATAAAGGTTGATGTGATAGAAAGGGAGACTGGAGGAAACACTGAAAGGAATGCAAGTTCAATGTTTTTAAGAGCAGTGGAAGAGAAGGAGATGTATGATATTGTCAGTGGACTTAAGAACAAAACAAGTACTGACTCCCATGATATTGATATGTTAACAGTAAAGAGAGTAATTGATGGTATTGTAAAACCGCTACAATATATTTTTAATTTGTCTTTCCAGGAAGGGGTTTTTCCACAAAAAATGAAAGTAGCAAGAATTATTCCCATTTATAAATCAGGTGAAAAGCATTGTTTTACAAATTATAGACCAGTGTCGGTACTCTGCCAGTTTTCTAAGATACTGGAAAAACTATTTCTAAAAAGACTTGATAACTTTGTGGATAAACATGATCAGTTGGCAAATTGCCAGTATGGGTTTAGAAATAACAGATCAACAGTTTTGGCATTGATGGATTTAATGGAAGAAATAACTGAATGTATGGATAACAAGAAGTATGCACTTGGAGTTTTTCTAGATCTAAAAAAAGCATTTGATACTGTTGACCACAAAATTCTTATAATCAAACTGGAGAAATATGGGTTTAGGGGTGTGGTATTGGATTGGATAAAAATCTATGTGATGAATCGACAGCAATATGTACAAATAAAGGAGTTTAAATCTAAACTGATGGATATTGAATGTGGAGTACCTCAAGGATCAGTATTGGGACCAAAAATGTTTATAATGTATATAAATGATATTTGTAAAGTATCGAAGATCCTAAAGTTTGTAATTTTTGCAGATGATACCAATATACTTTGTTCAAGTGGGGAATTTCAACAGGTTGTGGAGGTGATCACACAGGAGTTAAAGATATTAAAGACGTGGTTTGATAGAAACAAATTGTCCTTAAATTTAAATAAAACAAAATTTGTTATTCAGAAACCATAAGAAAGATATTAACATTGAAATTTGTGTTGATAATGTGTATCTAGAAAGGGTTAATACCATAACATTTCTTGGGGTGATCATTGATCATAAGGCCTGTTGGAAATCACACATCACTTATGTGAGGGGAAAGTTAGCGCGGGGCGTTGCTGTCTTGGGGAAAGTAAAACATTTTCTGGATAGGAAAACATTATATATGTTATATTGTGCATTCATATTACCATACATGAGTTATTGTGTAGAGGTTTGGGGAAACACATATAAAGTAATATTCAGACCATAATCATAATGCAGAAAAGGGCTATTAGACTAATAAATCAGGAGGGGTGTAGGGCTCACACAAACACACTCTTTATTAAGACGCAAGCTTTAAAATTCCAGGACCTGGTCAAGTTTAAAACAGTGCAAATAATATATAAGGCAAGGAAAGGGATGCTCCCTCTTGAAATAAGTAAATGGTTCTTAGAAAGAGAAGGGAGGTATAGTTTTAGAGGGAAGTGGAATTTAAAAGTACAAAGAGTAAGAACAACATTGAAAAGGATGTCTATTTCAATAGCGGGCGTTAAATTCTGGAATGAGTTAACAGAAGAAATAAAGGACAATAGTAATGTAAACCAGTTTAAAATAAAACTCAAACAAGAAATGTTAAATAAGTATAAGAATGAAGAAAATGCAAGTAACCCAGGACGGCATGCAAACTGATGTTTAATCTCTTCTACAAATAAGAAAATCTAAATATAGTTCTAGTTGAACATGAGAATTTTATTTATTATAATTGTTTTTTTTTGTGTGTTTTTTTGAAGGCATTGTAACTGTTTTGTTGTTTAAATTGTGATGATGAGGATGTAAACCTGAGGGGGTAGAGCTAAATAAGTATACACTTCTCCCTACTCCTTTTCAAACAATTGCGTGGAATGATTTTATGAAATGTTGGTGAATGTATATGTTTGAAATAAAGTGAACTGAACTGAACAAAGGGAAGGAGGATATAGTCTGAGGAACTGGGATTTAAAAAAAAAGAATATTAGAACCAATAAAAAACAAAGATGTATCTCAGTAAGAGGACTGAGTTTATGGTATGGCCTCGAGGATAGATAAAAAAAATTCATGCTCGTTAAAAATATTCAAAAAGAGTTTTAAAAATAATGCCTTACGTAATTACCAAGTGCACCAAAATTAGTTTTGTCACACGTTTACACCTCTTGATTGATTTCAGTTGATTTTGTTTTATTCATGTTTATACCTCTTGATTGATTTTGTTGAAATTAGGATGATGCATGTAATAACTGTATTGTTTACATGTTTCTTTACTTTAGATATTTATGACAATGTTGATTTTTTTGTAATGAATTAATGAGTAGGCTTAAATAAGTTTAACTTCAGCCTATACCTTTTCGCTCATAAATTATATGTAAAGAAACTGTTTAATTTACAAGAGGAATTTGTACCTGTGATAATTATTATTATGTTCTTTATTAGATAATTATTTTCCTTTTCATGTGTTTTATATGTATTTGTTATGACGGGAAAATAAATACAATACAATACAATTTGTTAATAAAACACCATGTTATCTTTGTTTTGTAAAGAATGTGAAACTGCATAAAACCGACATCGGACTGACAAACAATAGAACAGTTCTTATATGTGAAGCCACGTCTGTTTGTATTAATGTGGAGTTCGTCGGTATATTTCCTTAGTTGTTATCTAAATACATTCTTCGATTCAAAATATTGCTTGGTGTCTTTCAATAAAGTTCTTATATTTTATTTTGCCCCATTTCATCAACGTCAAGAGCTTCTGAGGGTCACCGTTTATCATTTGCTTATATTTTACATTTTCTTTAGAAATTCAAACATATTTTCTCCAAAAAGTGTTGATTTTTGGACTACAGGACTACAACCGCTAAGACTACAACCGCAAATTTGTTCTGACAAATCAAAATCATAACGTGATAACGTCACTTCCGTAAGCTTCATGTTCAGCCAATCGACTACTTTGACGTCATCGGCAGTCGAAGGACCCCGAGCCGATCCTGCACCCGAGCAGATCCTGTACCGACACCGGCCGCACGCCCGGGTAAATGCAGAGGGTAGTGTAAGGAATGGATCAAAGGAAAAGATAGATAAATGGACAGAAGAACTGTAATGATGATAGCATAGTTTTCCATGCATTTTAGGGATTTGGAGGTATGTGACATCCAAAAAATTATTTCCCAGCACCCCCCCCCCCCCCCCCCCCCCATATTCGACCTGCACCCCTTTGTGGGGCTGGCTAAATCCAGCCCTGTATAGCAGGAACTCCTCGGGACACCAAGGTGTTATCTAGTCCATCTGACAAAACTGGGCGCTGAAACGGAACCATGACCCAAACACAGCAGTAGATAGGCCGACCAGAACCCGACAGGACTGCTGCAGCGGGATAATCAGACAGAACCGTAACAACCGGCTGAGGGACCGATGAGGTCCGACAGAAGACCTGCTGAAGTTCTGCTCACGGCTGTGTGTGTGCGCGCGCGTGCGCGTGTCCACCACCTGGACCCTGTCCCTCTCCCTTTAAGTGGGAGGTGAGCAGCAGGACGCTGATCGTCGGAACCGAGCAGCGGCTCAAAGCGGCTCCGTCTCTGAGCGTTCTTTTCTCGGACCCTTCTAGCACGTCCCTATGTGAATGACCGGAAGTCTCACGCGCACCAAGCGGTCCCGGTCCCAGACTGCAGCCGTGAGCCACTAAAGCGGCAGAAGAGGAGGAGCACGGAAGTTTGTTCGGTTTCTCTACGGTGTGGAGGAGCGCGCGGGGCGCACCGGGAACGGTGAGTAGGAGACTAGAACCGGGAGCTGGGTTTGATGAACTGAGCATCAGGTGGTTTTGATTTCACAGAGTCGGACTCACCAAACGAGTCTGTCAACCCTCCTGAAACTCGTCTGACAACTCCTCTGCTGCTAGTGCACGATGTCAGGTCTGTTGGGCAAGGAATCACCTGCTTAAGGGGCTTTGGTACACGTGTGTGTGTGTGTGTGTGTGTGTGTGTGTGTGTGTGTGTGTGTGTGTGTGTGTGTGTGTGTGTTTGTGTGTGTGTGTGTGCGCGCGCGCCAGGATCCATACACTTTTCTAGAAGATGTGGTGGGGACCTTTCGGCTGAGGTCCCGGGGCAGACACAGTGTCAACATGGCAAAATAGGTTGTTTGCTGTGAAATCATAAAGACACACACACACACACACACACACACACACACACACACACACACACACACACACACACACACACACACACACACACACACACACACACATTTCAAAGGTGCGTGTCAGATGCTTTTCTAGAGCATTTGTTGTCATAGCAAGAAATGCTCCTCTAAATCTGAGACCATGGTCTTGAGTCAGAAAAGGGTAGAACACCTTCTTCGGGTCAGGGATGAGGTCCTGCCCCAAGTGGAGGAGTTTAAGTATCTCGGGGTCTTGTTCACGAGTGAGGGAAAACTGGAGCGTGAGATCGATAGGTGGATTGGTGCTGCATCTGCAGTGATGCGGGCGTTGTACCGGTCTGTCGTGGTGAAGAGAGAGCTGAGCCAGAAGGCGAAGCTCTCGATTTACCGGTCGATCTACGTTCCTACCCTCACCTATGGTCATGAGCTTTGGGTAGTGACTGAAAGAACGAGATCGCGGATACAAGCGGCCGAAAAGAGTTTTCTCTGAAGATTGGCTGGGCTCTCCCTCAGATATAGGGTGAGAAACTCGGTCATCTGGGAGGGGCTTGGAGTAGATTCGCTGCTGCGCCACGTCGATGGGAGTCAGTTGAAGTTGCTCTGTCATCTGGTCAGGATGCCTCCTGGACGCCTCCCTTTTGAGGTTTTCCGAGCACGTCCAACTGGGAGGAGACGCAAGGGAAGACCTAGGACACGCCGGAGGGACTATGTCTCTCGGCTCACACGGGGAAGGCTGTTAGTATCCAGGAAACAACAGAGACGGTCTCGTCAAGTTAAAGCTAACATAAGCATTAGTAGTTCCACCACACAGCACAACTCCTCCATTTTTCTGTTATTTGTGTAAAACAATCATGTTGCAGAACAAACAGTGTCGTTGGTAGAGTTGCATTGCTGTTAGCCAATCAGAGGAGAGATGTCAAAATGTCATGAATAATAATGAGTAAGACTCCAAATTCTGCTGTTTTCTGCCCAACTCCATTCTCTAACTACTACTTCCTCAAACTGGAGCGCCAGAGCTTTTTTCCACATACAAGGACCATTGTGAATGGAAGGCATTCATTCCCATTAGCGATCACAGCAAATGAACTCAAATAAGTGTAGGCGCGTGTTTAAGAAGTTACTTCCGCCCGTTTAGAGTCTGGTTCTGTTCTTGTTAGGAAACATTTAGGTGACGGAGTTGTTGTCTGTGAATGCAGCCTGTCCTCTGTCGGCTGGCAGAGCTGTAAGTGGATTGTGAGTCTGTGTCATGAGCCCCAGAGAGCCGGGTCTCAGGGAGTTTGTGTCGGGTTTTTGACCTTTTGTGAGTGTTTCCCAGATTGTTGGTGGCAGTTCTTCTCCAGGTCAGGGATGAGCACCTGCCATAAGTGGAGAAGCACCTTAGGGTCTTCTTCATGGGTGAGGGGGAGATGGGGCGTGAGATTGATAAGCAGATCGGTGCTTCGTCTGCAGTGATGTGAGCATTGTACCAGAGAGAGCTGAGCCAGAAGGCGTAATCAGCTGAAATACGACAAAGACTGACTTTTATTATTATGTTTGTTTATTTATTTAGCAGACGCTTTTATCCAAAGTGACTTACAATCTATAATCTATAGGGCATGTTGTGAACTGTGGGGGAAACCGGAGTACCCGGAGGAAACCCACGCATGCATGGAGAGAACACGCAACTCCACGCAGAAAGGCCACAGCCGAGTTTCGAACCTGCAACCTTCGTGCTGCGAGGCAACAGTGCTAACCACTGCGCCACCATGCAGCCCTGAGTGCATTTTATGAGTCTAGAAGTCAGCTCCATGATATTTTATGATGTTTAAATGATGATGTCCGGGTTAGTTAGTGTGTGTTTCGGTCCCACTGCACCGTGCATAACTAACACGTGTTAAGACTAGTTAGTGACTGCTAGTCTTGTGTTCAATAATTAACGTTACTGGTTTATGTTCTAAAACCTGTTTATGAGTTGAAGATGTTTCACACATACTGACACGTTGTGTTCGCTTTTTTCTGGCTTCTTCAGACCACACACACACACACACACACACACACACACAATCTAGTTTACACTCTAGACACTTTGTTATTAGGAGAATTGATTTAGAATCGAATCATCACCCGAGAATTGGAATCAGATTGAATCGTGGGTTGTAAGGTTCGCATCTCTATTAGCTAGCATGCTGAATAGTTGCACTGTGACACACAGGGTCTGAAATTAACACTCGCCACTCGCCAAATGCGAGCAAATTGCTCCATTTGGAGAGTAAATTTTTGAGCTCTACCTGCCACCTGGCGAGTAAATGTTTGCACCAAATTAGTTATGTTTATCAGTCATCTTCCATGGATTTTTGTGATAATCCTCCCGCCTGCATGCAACGTACACAAACGTACGCGAAACGTGAACGCCGCATCCAACGTCATTTCCACCTATCCCATTCAATCAGTTTAAGTTAGCAGCTAGCTTCGTGTTAAAACTAGCAGTGGTATGTGGCGTTTTTTAACTGGAGTCAGCCAGCCTTCCAAAGGAAAACTCGTCAAACTGGAAGAAAAACCACCAGGACCAGTGGCAACCAGAAGATTTTGTGAAAAGTGGCGAACTGGAGATGGCGGAGTTGTGAGACAGGCTACATTATGATGGCCACGTAGCGTTGCTGCCTTTCACAGACAACTGGCCCTCGGCATTCTTCAAATATCCAATAAATGCCCATAATTCCGACTTTGTCTTCTTTGAGGGATAATAAATGTCCCAAGTGCCGTCTCCTCCTCTGGCCATTATTTCAGCTTTAGCTTAAAGAAAGTTTTGGTCATAAACAACAAAGTGCGCATGTGCCGCCGGCAACTTCAGCAGATGACACGGTGGCTGGTAAGGGTCACCGCGCCTACACCACAGCCACGGTAATCCACCGAGATAATATAGTTTTTTAAAAAACAAGACGGGACCCGGACCCGTCCTGACTGTTGTTTGTGCTTATGGGCCAAATATCAGTTCAGAGTACCCACCCTTTTTGGAGTCCCTGGGACGAGTGCTAGATAGTGCTCCATCAGGGGACTCCATTGTCCTGCTGGGGGACTTCAATGCTCACGTGGGCAATGACAGCTTGACCTGGAGGGGTGTGATTGGGAGGAACGGCCCACCTAATCTGAACTCGAGCGGTGTTTTGTTATTGGACTTCTGTGCAAGCCGCAGTTTGGCCATAACGAACACCATGTTCGAACATAAGGATGCCCACCGGTACACTTGGTACCAGGGCAGCCTAGGTCACAGGTCAATGATAGATTTTGTAGTCGTATCATCTGACCTGCGGCCGTATGTTTTGGACACCTGAGTGAAGAGAGGGGCGGAGCTGTCAACTGATCACCACCTGGTGGTGAGTTGGATCAGATGGCAAGGGAACATGCCGCGTAGACCTGGCAGACCCAAACGCATAGTGAGGGTCTGCTGGGAACGCCTGGCAGAAGAACCTGTCAAGACGGTCTTCAACTCCCACCTCCGGCAGAGCTTTGACCACGTCCCGAGAGCAGTGGGGGACATTGAGTCAGAGTGGGCCTTGTTCCACTCTGCGATTGTCGAGGCGGCTGTTGCTAGCTGTGGTCGTAAGGTGGCTGGTGTCAGTCGTGGTGGCAACCCCCGTACCCGCTGGTGGACACCAGAGGTTCGGGGAGCCGTCAGGCTGAAGAAGGAGGCCTACAGGGCGTAGCTGGTCTGTGGGTCTCCGGAGGCAGCAGACAGGTACCGGATAGCCAAGCAGGGTGCAGCAGTGGCAGTTGCCGAGGCAAAATCTCGGGCGTGGGAGGAGTTTGGTGAGGCCATGGAGAAAGACTATCGATCGGCTCCAAAGAGGTTCTGGCACACTGTCCGGCGCCTCAGGAGAGGAAGGCAGCAACTCGCTCACACTGTTTACAGTGGGGATGGGGAGCTGCTGACGTCAACTGAGGCTATAGTCGGACGGTGGAAGGAATACTTTGAGGAGCTCCTCAATCCCACCAATGCGCATTTCGAGGAGGAACCAGAGCTGGGAGGCCTGGGGATGGACTGTCCGATCTCGGGGGCAGAAGTTGCTGAGGTAGTCAAACAACTACACAGCGGCGGAGCCCCGGGGGCGGATGAGGTTCGTCCTGGGTATCTCAAGGCTATGGATGTGGTAGGGCTGTCATGGTTGACACGTCTCTACAACATTGCATGGTCATCGGGGGCAGTTCCTAGGGAGTGGCAGACCGGGGTGGTGGTCCCCATCTTTAAGAAGGGTGACCTGAGGGTGTGTTCCAACTATAGGGGGATCACACTCCTCAGTCTCCCTGGAAAGGTCTACTCCAAGGTACTGGAGAGGAGGGTCTGATCGATAGTTGAATCTCAGATAGAGGAGGAGCAATGTGGTTTTCGTCCTAGCCGTGGAACTGTGGACCAGCTCTATACCCTTGCAAGGGTGAAGGAGGGGGCATGGGAGTTTGCCCAACCAATCCACATGTGCTTTGTGGATTTGGAGAAGGCTTATGACCGTGTCCCCAGGGGCACCCTGTGGGGGACGCTCCAGGAGTATGGGGTGGGTGGCTTTCTGTTAAGGGCCATTCAGTCCCTTTACCAGAGGAGCGTGAGTTTGGTCCGCATAGCCGGTAGTAAGTCGGACCTGTTCCCAGTGAGGGTTGGACTCCGCCAGGGCTGCCCTTTGTCACCGGTTCTGTTCATCACTTTTATGGACAGAATTTCTAGACGCAGCCGTGGTGTGGAGTGTGTCGAGTTTGGTGGCAGGAGAATCTCGTCTCTGCTTTTTGCGGATGATGTGGTCCTCCTAGCTTCATCCAGCTCTGACCTTCAGCTCTTGCTGGGTAGGTTCGCGGCCGAATGTGAAGCGGCTGGGATGAGGATCAGCACCTCCAAATCTGAGACCATGGTTCTCGACCGGAAAAGGGTGGCTTGCCACCTCCGGGTCGGGGGAGAGGTCCTACCTCAAGTGGAGGAGTTTAAGTATCTCGGGGTCTTGTTCACGAGTGAGGGTAGGAGGGATCGGGAGATCGACAGGCGGATTGGTTCGGCGTCTGCAGTGATGCGGACGCTGAGCCGATCTGTCGTGGGGAGGGAGCTGAGCCAGAAAGCCAGGCTCTCGATTTACCGGTCGATCTACGTCCCAATCCTCACCTATGGTCATGAGCTTTGGGTAATGACCGAAAGAACGAGATCGCGGATACAAGCGGCCGAAATGAGTTTCCTCCGTAGGGTGGCCGGGCTCAGCCTTAGAGATAGGGTGAGGAGCTCGGACATTCGGGAGGGACTCGGAGTAGAACCGCTGCTCCTCCGGATCGACAGGAGCCAGTTGAGGTGGTTTGGGCATCTGGTCAGGATGCCTCCTGGACGCCTCCCCGGGGAGGTGTTTCGGGCATGTCCTGCCGGCAGAAGGCCCCCGGGATGACCCAGGACACGTTGGAGAGGTTACATCTCCAATCTGGTCCGGGAACGCCTTGGGGTCCTGCCGGAGGAGCTGGTGGACAAGGCCGGGGAGAGGACGGCCTGGAGCTCCCTAGTTGGGATGCTGCCCCCGCGACCCAGACCCGGATAAGCGGAGGAAGACGACGACGACGAAAAAACAAGACGGTTATTATTATTGTCAACTTTTTTACCGGGGTTTACCGCTACACCGGTTACCGTGACAACCCTAGCCCTGACACACTTTCAGATGTTCTCATGGTGCAGCTGTGTTCTCCAGAGATCAAGGACTATGACCCAAATGAGGCTGTAATGCTTTGGCACAAAGACGGTGTCAGAAGCAGGAGGCCAGACTTCATGGACAGAGAAAACAAGGAGTCTGACTAGATTTCAGTAAAAGAGTTCATAAAAACATCTCTAAAAATAAATAAATAAATAGTAAAAATGACAAAAGAGTTGTTTTCCTTATTAACTGATGTTTTAATTATTTTGTCACTCTGTTTGGAATCAACATAATATAGAATAACATGCTTTAGGTGGATCTAAATCATTTAGGATTTTTGCCGGTAGATTTTCATCATCTACCGGCCAACTTGGCCGGTGAGTAAAACATTTCATTTGGGACCCTGGTGACACAGGTGCGTTAGTTTAGGAACTATGGCCGAAAAGGTGCAACAACAGGTGACAATGTAAGTTAATGTCCTGTTCTTATGGTTGTTTGACAGAATCCGGTATGTTGGGTGTTGTACCATTTTTTGCAGTCATCAGATTCTGTGACATAGATGGTAAAAAAATGGCTGTATTTGATATAGCACCTTCTAGAGTCCTGGAACCCCCCAAGGCGCTTTACAACACAACCAGTCATTCACCCATTCACACATACATTCACACACTGGTGGGGATGAGCTACAATGTAGCCACAGCTGCCCTGAGGCGCACTGACAGAGGTGAGGCTGCCGAGCACTGGCGCCACCGGTCCGTCCGACCACCACCAGCAGGCCACGTGGGTTAAGTGTCTTGCCCAAGGGCACAACGACAGCGACAGACTGAGCGGGGCTCAAACCTGCAACCTTTCAATTACGGGGCGAGCGCTTAACTCAAGTGCTAACCGTCGCCATTCATAGTGGTGACTGCAGCGTGCCTAACTCTAACCAGAACCAGTCTATTCCAGTCTAAACCAAAAACAACCAAAACTGCTGAAGAAAAGAAAACCCTTCCATAATAAAAGTCTAGGGACGTTCTGTCATCTATAAAAAACGTACAAGTCTGGAAGGTGACGTGACCTACAGCAGAGTATCCGCCCTGGGCTCATTAATATTTGTCTTAGAAGGGTGTTAATACATGCGTGCTTATTCATTAGCTTTGAATGAGTGTGTGCATTTATTTGCTAACCTTAATCCTCCCGCATTAATGGGGTCAGATGGGCCCCAGGTGCTTTTTTATTTTTGTAGTAGTCAACCACCTCACCCTTGCTAAAGCCGGGCGTACACTGTGCGGCTTTTTCACTTTTTTGAGCCGGTTTTCCAGTCGTGCGAGAATCCACGACATCGGGGCGAGTTTAGCGCCGAGCGGTCGTGTAGTGTACAGGGGGTTACGAGAGGCGATTAACACCACGTGACCAGCTGCCGATCAGCAGTCGTGAGGTCGCACGGACTTCTGGTGTGTTTAATATTTCACTCATCCCTCGTGAGGGTATCACACTGTTGAAGCGGCGCTGCGAGCAGCTGCGACCCAAAAAGTACCAGAACCTCTCACGGCGCATACGCAATCCTGCATCAACACCGCCCGCTCGCTAGTTTCCTAATAACACACGATGTTCGTTTTTATTTCTACACGTTTTTTTACACAAAGATTGTCAAGAAAGCGTGTTTGTCGTGTTCATGTCAAACTAAACTGATCACTAAACACAGATTTACTGTCTTTATTTCGTTTTCCTCATCCAACCCCCATAAATCCCTGTGTGTCCCCCTGCAGCACTCCCGAAGGACAACAGGCAAAACAAGACAAAAAAGTCTGACGTGTTGAGTAAAAACTGCTATTTTTAGCATATTTTTAGGGCCGACGTGTTGCTACCAGACGTACAGTGTGAGCGCATGACTCGTGAGATCTGCCCTGCGAGGAAGTCGTACAGTTTGAGCTGAAGCTGAACGCTGCGAGTGAAAAAGTCGCGCAGTGTACGCCCGGCTTAAGGGATAACCTCTCAACCATGTTTTACCACCCCTGTCCTGAAGGGGTCAGCGGACAGGACAGTGGTATGGTTAAACAGGAAGGCATGTTATTACCCTAAAATGTGTGAACGTATAAAACACAGCATGATTGTTAAATGCAGCAGGTTTAGTTTGGAAGCAACACATGAGATTATCCTCAGATGGTTTCAGTTTGGAAAAGTAAGAAAGGTGTCACCTTGTAGTTGACACCATGATGGATGAATGCCTTAAGGAGTGTC
The DNA here is from genome assembly GCF_043380555.1 of Nothobranchius furzeri. Lineage (NCBI taxonomy): Eukaryota > Metazoa > Chordata > Actinopteri > Cyprinodontiformes > Nothobranchiidae > Nothobranchius > Nothobranchius furzeri. The sequence continues at coordinate 2,088,584 of NC_091743.1, read as the reverse complement.
TACATGTGTAATAAATGATCAATAAGACGTGATAATTCCATATAAATATGAAATATCAACCTGATGGATCTTTGAGTGTTTAATCAGAAGATTTTAGTTTATTTTACTTATTCAGGGACCATAAACACACTTCGTATTAACTCAGAGTCAAGTTTAGTTTATAGAAATGAATTTATTTATTTTCCCTAAAATAACCATTATACAAGACAAGGTATGAATGATGATGTAATGTAATGGATATGGCGTGACTTAATGTGATGTGTGGAATGCTAGAATGGAAGCTAGATGTTTTAGCAGAACCTCTCTCTGTATCTGAGAGAGCTTGTGGAGTCCGGGTTGTAAAATAAGGTTGGCGGTATGTTTGGTAAACTAGAGATTTGTTTATAAAACCATCCGACGCAATCTGATGAGTCTACGCACCCTTTGTGTGGAGATTCTCATATGATCCAGGGGGTCAAGAGGTCGTGATGGACTCTGCCGGTGGAGTGAACCTCTCGGTACCAGGAACCCGTAGATTAGCTCCGATAGGACCCGTGTAGTCTGAGATCTCTGCAGGTGACGGCAGGAAGCAGGAATGCTTGTTTGCATCTAAGGCTGTTCGTTGGCTCATAGGAGAGCCGTTTCGTCTGATATCACCCGCAGAGTTGCAGAGAGGGTGGATGTCAAAGGAGAAGATGGTTTCAAAATGCTTCTCCCGCCGACTTGGCCAAATCGAGAGTCAGCAAGAAACTGAATGAATTGGGAAGTAATTCCTGTTTTGTTAAAACCCAGTGTTTTCAAATATGGCAAATCAGAATTTGACACGTTTGAGGGCCTTACCAAAAACCTCACAAGTCACTTCCTTCAGATACCAAGGTGGTTAACTCTTTGTGTGACTGAGAATGTTTTAAACACTTATGTGAGGTGGGGGTTATCATTAATAATTATCATCATTGGTTAAAGCACAGATTATTCAAACATTTGAGTTAACATCTCGTTCATTCAACTCATTTGATTATTTCAACTTCTAAGCTGTAAAGTCCCGCAGGAACTGTGAGATGGGTGGCTTCATTCTGAGTGAAGATGCAGGAGTCTCGCGTGAGGCCTTGAGCACAGATGTGGCTAGTTGCACGTGGTACACTTGTTTTTCTTTCCTGGAGGCCAGACAGAAGGTGTGTTTGTGTCTGCAAGTGAAAGATTACTTTCTGGTAAATTTGATGGTGAAAATTTGACCCCTGGTACGTTACACAGTGGATAAAGCTCAGTGGAACAACTGCAAACATGAATGTCTATGTTTGTTTTAAGGTAAGACAACAGCTCATATAAGTTAAAATACACAAAGCCTGGTGGTAATGAGCAATCCCAAGGAGAGGTGGAGTTATGGGAAAGCCGCCACTGACAGCTCATCCACAATTTCAGGATCACACCTGTCAAGTGTCCCGTCCTGGGCCGGAAGCAGTTTTAAAATCCATACTCAGAAAGTTTTTTCTTATTCCCGTGTTAGCAATCCCCAGAGCAGATTACAGGTTAGAGCCTCCCTTGAACCAAAGTTTGGAGAAACATAACAGGAACTCATTTAAGTAAAAATGTACATCAATGATTTAGGCTGCGGGAGTTTTTGTGAGAAAAAAGTTTTTCTGCCAAACCAGAAGTGATATGGGCAGAAGCCACACCTACTGACTCGATGACACGACCAGTACCCAAATGGGCAGAAGCCACACCTACTGACTCGATGACACGACCAGTACCCAAATGGGCAGAAGCCACACCTACTGACTCGATGACACGACCAGTACCCAAATGGGCAGAAGCCACACCTACTGACTCGATGACACGACCAGTACCCAAATGGGCAGAAGCCACACCTACTGACTCGATGACACGACCAGTACCCAAATGGGCAGAAGCCACACCTACTGACTCGATGACACGACCAGTACCCAAATGGGCAGAAGCCACACCTACTGACTCGATGACACGACCAGTACCCAGATGGGCAGAAGCCACACCTACTGACTCGATGACACGACCAGTACCCAGATGGGCAGAAGCCACACCTACTGACTCGATGACACGACCAGTACCCAAATGGGCAGAAGCCACACCTACTGACTCGATGACACGACCAGTACCCAAATGGGCAGAAGCCACACCTACTGACTCGATGACACGACCAGTACCCAAATGGGCAGAAGCCACACCTACTGACTCGATGACACGTCCAGTACCCAAATGGGCAGAAGCCACACCTACTGACTCGATGACACGACCAGTACCCAAATGGGCAGAAGCCACACCTTCTGACTCGATGACACGACCAGTACCCAAATGGGCAGAAGCCACACCTACTGACTCGATGACACGACCAGTACCCAAATGGGCAGAAGCCACACCTACTGACTCGATGACACGACCAGTACCCAAATGGGCAGAAGCCACACCTACTGACTCGATGACACGACCAGTACCCAAATGGGCAGAAGCCACACCTACTGACTCGATGACACGACCAGTACCCAAATGGGCAGAAGCCACACCTACTGACTCGATGACACGACCAGTACCCAAATGGGCAGAAGCCACACCTACTGACTCGATGACACGACCAGTACCCAAATGGGCAGAAGCCACACCTACTGACTCGATGACACGACCAGTACCCAAATGGGCAGAAGCCACACCTACTGACTCGATGACACGACCAGTACCCAAATGGGCAGAAGCCACACCTACTGACTCGATGACACGACCAGTACCCAAATGGGCAGAAGCCACACCTACTGACTCGATGACACGACCAGTACCCAAATGGGCAGAAGCCACACCTACTGACTCGATGACACGACCAGTACCCAAATGGGCAGAAGCCACACCTACTGACTCGATGACACGACCAGTACCCCAAAACGACCTCCTCCGCTCACCAAGCTTCAGGCAGGGCTAGCTTATAACGCCCCATCGTTCCAGCACAGCTGAAGATCATTAAAACAAACACTTTTGCTGGAAAAGGCCACGTTTTCCTTGAAATAAGGGGCCGCTGTGTATTGCAAAATAATGTTCCCACAATAAGTATGTCTATGAATTAAAAAATAAAATGAAGCCTGTAATTAGCTCTCTAAGTTCATACACGGAGAACCAGCGGACTCAGTGGTCTCCTTTAAGAGCAGCTGAAAACTCACCTGCTTAGGTGTGACCTTTGATTGATTCTTCATCACTTCCTTCTCCTCATTCAGCTCTTCTACCGGTTCCCTGAGATCCACTGATTAACTTTTTCTTCATTTTCTTTTTTCCTTTCCTCACATTTTTTTAAATGACTATTTTTACGTTTCCCATTTTATGATAATATTTGAAACAACTTGTTTTTCTTTATTTCTATTTAGGTTTTTGTTCTTGTGAAGCACCTTGTGGATTTTATTCTGAGTGGCACCATTTAAAAATAATGCATTTAATAATCATCAGAGCTGTGCAGCCCCACAGACACCGTTCACTATTTATAGAGTGGCTTTTATACTGGCTGCAGACCTTTGACTTTGGTGCAGTAAGAGGTGAATAAGCTTTCTTTGTGTGTGTGTGTGTGTGTGTGTGTGTGTGTGTGTGTGTGTTGTCTATACATAGAATGTCTCCGTAAGGGCATCAGAGCAGACAAAGGTCCAACCTCCGACCCCCTGTATCCTCTGCACATTGTTCTCTGAATCGTATTGAACCAGGAGTCCACAGAGAAACTCCACAAAAGAGAATAATGGTGTGTGTGTGTGTGTGTGTGTGTGTGTGTGTGTGTGTGTGTGTGTGTGTGTGTGTGTGTGTGTCAGCGCTGTGTGAGGCCTAGCCAATCATGCAGAACAATGCAGGGTTCAGTGAAGCCATGTGATCTCTTTAAAGAAGACCCTCTGGCTTCATTGTCTTTATTGGAGGAATCACAAGAGTTGCCGATGTCAAAACACTCAGCTGGTCCCGTGAAGACACGCATGCTGACTGTTGTACACACATGTCACATCTCTGACACCATGGGGCCTCACTGCCACTGTGTTGGAGACATTATTCTGTTTGGTACCGACTCTTTTCTCCAGGTGCGTGACACCTTTCCTTTTATTTGTTTCTGCTAATTGGTTAAGCAAATGGTTTTATTTCTGCTGGCGTAGCTGAATGCAGTCAGCTTCTGGATCAGGATAAGGTAATAACATCCTATCTGCTGCAGTAGCTTCTGATGGTGAAACTCTAGGATTATACGATCCTGACAGATCTACAGTCAGGCAGGCGCGCTGCACGCTTTTCAACAGTGTGGGGGATGTTGTCTGTGGACGTCATCAGTTGTAAATTGAAACTCAGACTCAATCCAGTAACGGGTCCGCGCATAATTCACAGTAACAGAGTCCTTCCAAAAACATGCTTAATATTCACCGATGTATAAACCGCACACATGCAGAACGGGAAGAACTGATCTTCCAAACAGAACCCGAGTTTTCTCCATCAACAACACCCAATTCAACAATAAGCTGTTATATCAGAAGGAGGTAAAAAGACACTAAACACGCATTTAGAGAAAAACACACAGTAGCGACAATCCAATATCCTATCCACAGAATCCGCCGCTTAAATGAAAGCCCAGGCTCTCCTCTTTCCAACAATATTCATGCACTCTACGTGCAAAGTTCACAGAGCCAGCAGCTAACCAACCACAGCTCGCTTCATGACGTGAAAAGCGTAAATTCAATCTTACCTTTGTTGATTCATGGTCACAATCCATGTTATAGTGAAAGCAGTCCAATCCCTTTGTGTAATCCATCTTCACAACATCACACTAAGCTGAGTCGTGGCTGTTTTAGCTTGCATCCATCCGGCGCCAAGTCCCAAAAAACTAGCCTAAAAAAATCAAAAGCTAGCGATTCTATTGGCTCAGAGGTTTCCTAACTAACCGGACCGGCTCCAATAATCCAACGGCGGGGTCCACATAAAACCAGGTGAACGGTGTAGGAATTACAACAGTTTGCATATGTGCCTCCCACTTGTTAAGGGACCAAAAGTAACGGGACAATTGGCTTCTCAGCTGTTCCATGGCCAGGTGTGTGTTATTCCCTCATTATCCCAATTACAATGAGCAGATAAAAGGTCCAGAGTTCATTTCAAGTGTGCTATTTGCATTTGGAATCTGTTGCTGTCAACTGTCAAGATGAGACCCAAAGAGCTGTCACTATCAGTGAAGCAAGCCATCATTAGGCTGAAAAAACAAAAGAAGCCTATCAGAGAGATGGCAAAAACATTAGGCGTGGCCACAACGACAGTTTGGAACATTCTCAAAAAGAAGGAACGCACCGGTGAGCTCAGCAACACCAAAAGACCCGGAAGACCACGGAAAACATCTGTGGTGGATGACGGAAGAGTCCTTTCCCTGGTGAAGAAAACACCTTCACAACAGTTGGCCAGATCAAGAACACTCTCCAGGAGGTAGGTGTGTCTGTGTCAAAGTCAACAATCAAGAGAAGACTCCACCAGTGTGAATACAGAGGGTTCACCACAAGATGTAAACCATTGGTGAGCCCCAAAAACAGGCAGGCCAGATTAGAGTTTGCCAAACAACATCTAAAAAAGCCTTCACAGTTCTGGAACAACATCCTACCGACAGATGAGACCAAGATCTACTTGTACCAGAGTGATGGGAAGAGAAGAGTATGGAGACGGAAAGGAACTGCTCATGATCCTAAGCATACCACCTCATCAGTGAAGCATGGTGCTGGAAGTGTCATGGCGTGGGCATGTATGTGGAACTGGTTCTCTTGTATTTATTGATGATGTGACTGCTGACAAAAGCAGCACGATGAATTCTGAAGTGTTTCGGACAATATTATCTGCTCGTATTCAGCCAAATGCCTCAGAACTCATTGGACGGCGCTTCACAGTGCAGATGGACAATGACCCGAAGCATACTGCAAAAGCAACCAAAGAGTGTCTGAAGGGAAAGAGGTGGACTGTTTTGCAATGGCCAAGTCAATCACCTGAGAATCCGACTGAGCATGCATTTCACTTGCTGAAGATACAACTGAAGGGCAAACGCCCCAGGGACAAGCAGGAACTGAAGACTGTTGCAGTAGAGGCCTGGCAGAGCATCACCAGGGATGAAACCCAACGTCTGGTGATGTCTGTGTGTTCCAGACTTCAGGCAACCAAGTATTGAAATGTATAAGTTTTATTTATGGTTCTTATTCTGTCCCGTTACTTTTGGTCCCTTAACAAGTGGGAGGCACATATGCAAACTGTTGTAATTCCTACACCGATCACCTGATTTGGATGTAAATACCTCAAATAAAAGCTGACAGTCTGCAGTTAAAGCGCATCTTGTTCGTTGGAAATCCATTGTGGTGTATAGAGCCAAAAGGGTTAGCATTGTGTCAATGCCCCAATATTTATGGACCTGACTGTACGTCACACTGTCACTTATTCATGGACTCACCTATCTTAGCTAACGACGGGGAAGGCTGCTGTTGCTTTAGCATCCAGGAAACTGCTAGTATAAGCTAACTGTTAGCATTAGCAACTCCACCACACAGCAGAACTCCTCCAGGCTTGTGTTATTTGTGGAGATGAAACCTCTGCATTGCAGAGCAAACAGAGTCAGTGGAAGTCATGTTGCTGTAAGCCAATCAGAGGCAAGATGTCCAGATATCAGGAAATGAGACTCCAAATCCCGTCGCTTTCAGTTCTCCTCTGATCTGGCAAACTTTGGCCCAATCCCAATACTCACACTGCGCCCTACGTCAAATTATACAACAGTTAATTCCGACCGAGTGATTTGATTGGTCAAGAGACTTTTCAAGAGTGCTGATAATGGACTATAACAGCACTGGGACAGTCGTTCTAACTGGTATTGTAGAAAATGTTTGTGTTGCCTAGCAACGGCCTTGTCTGAGTCTCCGTTTCGTGTTGGGACTATTTGTGTTGGCGGAGTTGGATAAATGATTAAATAAGTGAACAAATCATAATCTGTTGTTGCTTATTGGTGTTCTAAAAATAAAATGAGCAGGTAGAACTGTTGTATAAAAGCAATATCACACTCGAGGTCGTGTGTTGTTGCTGAATATCAGCACTGGTGTGATTATCTACGACCGAATCACACCAGTGCTGATATTCAGCAACGACGCACTCCCTCTCGTGAGATATTGCTTAAGTGCACTTGGAGGGTGTCGCCAGTAAGGCTTCGAGTGTGTAGTACATAAATGTGCATATAAATGTCGAGTTGGGACAGTGAGCATCGCGTCATCAACCGCAACGCATGCCGGTCGCTGTTTGTGTTACTTAAAAAGAAATCTTTATTAACAACTTTCAAACAAACAATTTCTTGTCAAAATTTGCACTCATTGCTGTTAAATGCTATAAATGTCAGTCTAAAACATTCCAGGCATGCATAAATATCATAATTCATTCATTTGAAAATACAGATTTTCAGAAAAGGAACTTCAGCCTTGGTTTGTGCCTAAATGTTGGACGCACCCTTCCAGACCTTCTGAAGCTGGACTCACCATCCTGTAGCGGTTAGTTCGGCTCACGACCGTGTCGATGTGCAGGCTGGTTCTAGCGTGATGAGCTCTAATCGCCACTAAACTGCTCAACTCTTCCACCTGGTGGGCTCATTTGGACCTGCATGTGCTTTAAAATGTGAACTCTGGTTAGTTTCCCAACTCTATAGGTGTGCATGTTTATTAGCTGGGATTTCTCAGTTGAAAGTGTTTGTTATAACTGAGCAGCCTTAGTTGATTGCTGTGTGAAATGTAGAACAGCAGCATGCTGATTGGATGCTGCTGCTGTCTGCTGGAGAACTGGGACTGGTCCTGATGCTGAGTTCTGTTGCCGCTGAGGGTGAGAATGTGTTTAATCACCTCGTGTTTACTAACCATTTTACCCGTGCTCCTGACTGTTGGTGTAGTGCACATCTAAACCGGGCCAGAGGTTTTGGGCTAATGCTGGGATCTACGGAGCTCTGAGTGCGTGAAGCCACTTCATTCAAGTGAACTCTTCACCGTGTTCCTGATGAGAAGCTCATGTTGCTGCTTGTTTCTGCTCTTTTTGCATGGTCCAACAGCTCTGCTGGCCACCTGGGGGCCGTGTGGTTCCTAAACTAACAGAGCAGAGCCTCTGAACTACAGGATCTAGAGGTTCGGGACGGACACTAATTCCGTTATATGTATCGATCGATAAACGTGGAAAAAAATGGGTCAATAAAGAAGTTCCTTTTTTCCATCATGGCCTATTGGCTAGCTTAACACTACAGTCAAAACTAGACTGAACCAATCAAAAACAGAGCCAGGCTGCTCCATCACCAAGCTCTCCCTCTGAGACCAAACGGACAGCGAGGTGTAGCAGCGGCGAGCGGTGGAGGACGCTGGCTACCGCGGTTCACCAGCACGGCCGTGTTTTTGTTTCTACGTGTCTGGCACACGAGACACGATGGAAAAGTTTACAGAAAATCCATTCAAAGTGGAGCTTGGAAACACAACCAACTCGTTTAATCGTAACTTAATGACATCAAGCGGCTACGGTATAGCCTCTCTTGTTTTTATATTTATTGATATGGATGGATGTGATTATTTCTTCTAAGTGCTTCTTCTCTCTGTCGTCCAGCCCTACTTGTGTGTCTTCATGCTTTTTCAGACACACGGTGAGAAACAGTGATACAGTCAGGGTTTGTGTCTTTGTGGTGGGAAGAGCGATGGAGATGGTGCTCTGCTGATCATGAAACATCTCCTGATTTAACACAGGATGTCCTATTGAGACGGTCCACCTGCTGCCTTCATAGAGGAAGAAAGAGAGCGATAAAGCAGACTCAGGAGGAAGCACACTCGTGGTTCCTCGTGCTGGGCGGTCGCTGAAGTGCAGATCTTGTGTTTGTGGTGAACCATTTTCACCGACGCTCTCACACATCTCTCTAGCATCCTTCCAGGTAAGTCCCCTGTTCCATTACCCGACCCATTTGGGCTCTGCTAACCGGGCTTTGTCTCTGATGCAGCCTTGCTAATGTGCAGGCTTTTGTTGTACTGATGAGTTTAAAACAAGCACACCGGGGTTGTGACCCACGTGCACACACACTTCTACAGGACTCCTAGCGGTCCCTAGAGCAGAGAAAGCTGTGGAGTTTGTGAACTTCTGCGACACACAAGCTCCTACAGGACCAAGGCGTGTTCCTGTCACAGGAAGCCTTTGCTGGGAGGTATGTGGTGACTTTCAAGCACCATGACTGTACGTTTCTTTTGTCTCATTGTTCTCATAACGTTCAACACATCACGGCTCAGCATTGTTCGCCTCACTCAACACGACTGGGCAGGTGTGTGTGTGTGTGTGTGTGTGTGTGTTTCTACCTCTGTGATAAAAGCCTGACCCAAAGAGGTCCAACAATGCCGGTAAATGGAGCGCAGGTTAAACTTCCTGACAGCTCTTTTGATGCATTTCAGCAGCTTTGACTACTTTTCTGGTGCTAACCAGCAGATTTGCATCTCCATCACCGTCCTGAGCTCAGACAGACATTTTTTTGTTCGTGCAGCTGAACATAAAGGTAAATACGGCTCGTTGCCATCCCTTTTTTTCCAGCCGATTTGTTTATTTCTGCGCAGGTCAAGAGAATTCACAAACACTCGATTGATAGACGAGCTCCGGACACACAAATACAAACAAACCAGTTTCCTGGTCATTTACATGACTTTCCCTTCATCTTGCACAATGCTGTCCTGTTGTCGAGAAACTGTAATTGAATGATCATTTTTCTCCGCATAAAACTCTGAGCCTGTATGGTGTGTGTGTTTACTTTGCATAATGATATTTGCAAGTGACCAGAGACCGTTCTTGTGCTGAACAGCAGCCTGCTGGCAGGATTTGCATTTTCTATGACAATCAGTGAAATCTAAAGCGACAGGAGGCCATTATGTGTGTGTTAGTGGCTTTCCTGTTTCACTTTAATCTGTGGACCAAATAAAAGGACCTCTAGTTGTCTGAAGGATGTTTAGGTTCATTTGTTCTTTATTAGTCTGTGTTGTGTTTTTATGCTTTAAAGGAGTGGTTCACTTGTTTAACCTGTACATCTGCAGTGGTCTCCGGTAGGAACAAATGCCTTGGAGGTCATACTCTGGGTACAAAAAGCCCTGGTGCACCTGTTTTAGGATCTAGAAGGTTACCAGATCAGAGAAGAGCTTCAGTGGGGGATCCGACTTTGGCTGTTCCAGTCGGTTTTTCCACTCAGAAGTTGGACCTTCCCAGTACAAATGGACTGTACCATTAATACGTCACGAGTCATTAGGGCTGGGGTAAACGGGTATTTTTAAATGATTATTCTGGCAATTATTTTATATAATAGTGGACTATTGTAATGACTAATTAGACGAACAATCTAACGATAATTTTTCTGTTGCACGATTAATAAAAACCAGAAAATCTCAAATAAAAAAACCCCAAACTAAACTGGTACTGTAAAAAGTAAACACTGCAGGCCTTCCATTCTGTAAAACAGCTTTTATTGTGTTACGGCAGGTTGTGTTCTGGTGACACGTAGAGCCTGGGAGAGCAGGCTGCTGAGCCTGAGAGGTGGTTGGAGGCGGAGTTTCGTTCTCATTAGTTATAAAGGCAATATAATAATAATAATAAAGGCTGAAACATGTCCCGTAGATTAGCTTCATCTTTTCAGATATAAAAATCCCTCACCTTTTGGCAAAATTCGCTGTTTTGAATCCACAATGAGGATTATATTATTATTATTATTATTATTATTGTTATTATTGTTGTTGTAAAGGGTTAATTTACATCTATTTAATGAGCCATAAGACATGAGATTCCATAGTAAATATGAAATCAATCTTTTGGATCTTTGGGTACTTTTAACCAGAAGATTGGAACTTTTTATTGCAGGGATTATGTAACACTTCGTATTCACTCAGAGACAACAGAAGAGACTGGTGGTGTGTATTGTATTAGTACAGTGTTGGCAATGTTACTTAAAAAGCAGTTAGTTATAGTTACTCACTACTTGTAAAAATGTAACTGAGTTAGTTACTCTATAGAAAATTAACTAGTTACCAGAGGAAATAACTTCTCACATTACTTCTAAAACTGTTGCAGTACATAGAAAGTTTCCCGTGCAGTAGTAGAGGAAACAGGTACGTAACTTCCTGTATTTATTCTGCATTTTAACTTTTCTCTTTGTAACGAAAGGGGCAAAAATATAAACTGTGCTTCACTCTGTAGCCAATTAAATAAAACACAGCTTAAGACAACGGCTCAAGTAAACAACCTGTACTTTAGTATTGTGTTCACATCAAAAGTCAAAAGTTGAACAAAGTAAAGTGTTTTTTCAGTAAGTAGAAAATTAGTAATGGTAAAATTCCTCAAAAGTAAACGGTTTAATAATAGTGAATGCTTAAGCTACACATTCATATACTCCAACAACAGCCATCCACTCGTGTGTGCATCATGTCTGGGTGATCCAAGTGGCGATCCCATTCTGCCCTTCAAACCATGATTGTATGTAAGAAGCAGCAGCATTTCAAACCTGTTGTCCGGCAGATGTTCTGTTGGGTGAAGACCGGCTTCCCCAGGCTAAACCGTCTCTACTGGGGCACCGGATGGAATGGCTGCATTTCATCAGTGGGAACCCATCCCTTGTGCTCCTGATTTAAAGCAGTCATTGACTTGGCTTTCCACAAAAGCAGAGGTGTCCTCGTCATCCCCAAAGGAACACCAGTCATACACTATGGCTGAGTCGGTGCTGAGGTCTGAGTGACGGGGGGGGGGATGTCATATCATTAGCTGTAAAGTTAAAGTTAAAGTCCCATTAGTTGTCACACACACAGGTGTGTGTGCGAAATTTGTTCTCCGCATTTGACCCATCCCCTGGGGGAGCGGTGAGCTGCAGACACAGTCGCGCTCGGGAACTATTTGGTGGTTTAACCCCCCAATCCAACCCCTTAATGCTGAGTGTCAAGCAGGGAGGCATTGGGTCCCATTTTTTCAAAGTCTTTGGTATGACCCGACCAGGAATCGAACCCTGATCTCCCAGTCTCAGGGTGGACACTCTACCACTAGGCCACTGAGCTGGTCTCTGTAGTCATGTCTACATCAGTTTCATTGTGTCATTTCCCATTTAGACCAAAAATAATAATCCTAATCTGCCTCTATGATGGATTTCTGGTTCCAGCTGCTTCTGCTGAGGGAAGCTTCTCATCCTGAGGCTTATCTAGAACACCTGAGTAGCCTGGCTATCATCAGCTCAGCTCAGGAGTAACGCAGCATCAGATCACCTCATAGATGACTTAGCATTAAGAAAAATGAGATGTGTCTACAGAAGGCTTCTTCCATTGTTGAAAGAGGCTCATTTAATCCGTGCCTAAGTTGTAAATCTAAATGACCCCGATGATACAGTCATGTTGCAATGGAGAGCCTCAATCCCCCTGATATTTTTCGAAGGGGAGTACCAGCAATTTATTTTTCCCACTTCAATTATTGCACATATTTAAAAGCTCATTCAAGTTAACTGGAATCCCAGCACCCAACATCTGGAATCACATAACCGAACATCTGGAATCCCACAACAAAATATCTGGAGTCCTAGCACCCTACAGCTTTTTTATCTGTTAGATTTCAGTTAAAGAAAGAGCGTAGAAACCAAGCCCCCACAATGCGGCTCAAAAACTGAGTCAAACCCGGAAGTACCAAAAATGGCAGTTCCACCCTCATCCACTGGGGGCTGGTGTCAGAAGCGAGCAAATCCCCATTGACTCCCATGTTGAAAATACCAATTTCACAGCAGAAATAAACATGTTTACAGCCTGGTACCAGAACATGTTTTTTGTCTAAATGATCTAGTTTACACTCATGACAACTCTGAGGGGGGTGAATGTTTTCTCACTCTTCTGTTTAAGTGTATTAAAAGCCTAAAATTCTGTATAATTAATGAGCATCAGACCCACGTGACCACAGAGCTAGCTCCGGGGAAAGGCCTCAGTAGAGCCTCGGTCTGGCCTGGAAACTGTTCCGGGATTTTGAGTCTCTGTGTGTGTATTCTTGTTTGGATATTATTTGTGCAATTGTTGGACAAAATGACTTGCTGTGGCATTAATTGCACTAATAGAGCGTCCAAGGAGTCTCCACTTCATTTATTTCGGTAAGTAAAATTATATTTATGTATTTTAGGTCACTGCCGAGCTGAGCTTAGATTTTAACATGTACTGTTTAACCATGAAATGTAAATGTAATAGGGTAAAACCCAGCGCATTTAACATAATGCTGCACTTTAGAAAATGGGTTGAAATATAACATGTTGGTGGAGCTGGGTTCCCACTATCGGCTTGTGGAGCTCTCGGGAGACCGATGTTTTCCACCCTTATCCCCTCCCCGCAGCTCGCAGCTAGGGCTGCAACAACGAATCGATAAATTCGATGAAAATCGATTACTAAAAGCGTTGGCAACGAATTGCTTCATAGATTCGTTGTGTTGCACAACTCTTCCAAAAGCCCCCTCCCCTCCCGCCCGCCGTTGCGCGCAGACCGGTGGAGAGCCGGCAGGTGTTTGGAAAGAGGAACATGGCAGAAGCAGCGAGACCCCAAATAAGTAAAAACTTCTAAAGTTTGGGAGCATTTTCAGTTAAATCAGGCGAAGACATTCGTTACCTGCAACATTTGTAGGTCAGACTTAGCATGGCACGGGAGTACTATGGTGATGATGCAGCATTTTAAACGCAAGCATGTCAGAATCATCAGCGAGGAAGGAGAGAGCTCGGTGTCCGGGTAAGTTAAAAACTTTTCAAAAGTGATTCACCCAAGCCCCGGATTATTACACATGCTAGACATGCCCTAAGCTCGTTTAAAAAGTCTATAAAATCGTAAGCGCCACGCTATTAGATAGACGGGGGGGGGGGGGGGGGGGGGGGCAGCGAACCGGTTCCGCCGTCACATTCCCGCAGAAACTGGTTGATCACACCGGGGCCAGACTACCAGCATGTGGCTTTACAACCACAATGTCCTCAGAAGCGAAAACGCTTTTAAAAGGGAGGGAGGAGTCCTAACTGTTGCTGCAGGCGTGTTGTGTGAGAGTGCAGTTATATACTGGTTAATATATTTTTGGGTTCAGTTGCTTTCATGTGTCCTAATGTGAGTCTATTTGGGATCATTGGAATGATCAGCAGCATTTCTTGATGTGACTTTATGGCAGTTGCCCAGGGCATCATCGCAAGGAGGATGGCATTCATTTACTTTTGTTTTATTTGGTATTTTTTCAATCGTTTTTGGAAATAGTGATTAATTTTGATTAATTCACAGCCTATGTTTAATTACATTTAAAAATTAGTTGTTTGACATCCCCAGTTATAATAAATGTCTACAGATGAGATCAAACAAAACAGATGAGAATTGCTGTTTAACTTGGACCAAGCATTTTAGGTCACAGAAAAGTGTAGCTTAGGGTCTCTGTCTATACACCTTATAAGACAATTTAGGTGATGGCATGTTGTTTTTCTGTTATTGAACTGTTTTCTAATAATGTTGTGTTTAATAAAGTGAAGGAAGGAGAAAAATAACGTTTCCCTAGCAGTTTTTAAAAATGTCCCTATGTAATCCGATTAATCGATTAATCGTGTCGAGACCCCATCCGATTCATCGATTATCCAAATAATCGTTTGTTGCAGCCCTACTCGCAGCATCTCTGGCTGATCGCGGCTTCTGTCTGCTGCGCGGGCTGCCGGCTTGTGGAGCTCTGGGATGGAAACCTTTCCACCCGGTTCTCCCCAGCGGCAGCTCTGTGCATCTCAGATCTCAGCAGCGCTTGTCTGCTGTGCGGCTGCCGGCTTTCAGCAGCTTTCGGGAGACCTCTGTGCTCCACCCGGTTTTACCCAGCGGTCAGCCCGGCGTATCTCTGACTCAGAAGCTCTGGTGATGTGCACAGTTAACTCCGGTTGTAGCTAGGTTGCTACCTCCATTAGCTTAGCTCCCACCTCCGCGTTAGCTTTGGGTTAGCTTCAGGTTAGCTTGTAGCTAGTTCGACCGGGTGTCGTCAGTTGATCCCAGCCTTACAGCCCCACCCTCAGCTCCACCTCTCTTCCCTTTTGTGGAATTGTCTGGGCTTGACGGAACCTGTGACACGGTCAAAATGGCGGTGGTGGCCACCTCCCATTTTAGTACAAAAATGTATTATTGGAGTCTATGGAAACCCATTGTCCAATATTTATATGTCGATGGTTGAAACCGACAACATCAGGAGTGAGTGTCAACCAAACAGCTTGTGAGTTTTTGGGGAAAGGTCATGTTTCTGACAGGTCTTAGAGCATGCTCCTTCTCACCATCACTGACAAAAAGAACTGTTGTGTTTTGTTCAGTGGCTTCAAGTACCAATGGATCAAACCTCTACCGTTACCTAGGAGATAAAAGAAAATCTACACAATGCAGTTAATAAATAGCATGGCAGCAGGCTTCTGTTTGTTATAAGTCATCATGTTCCTGCTGTCTAGTGACCGTATAACACTACATTAGATGGATGTGCTTTATCTATATTCCAAGAAAGTGTCACAGAAAGGAAAGCAAGACAGTCATTTTATTAGGTGTCAGTAATAAGGAAGGACTATCGGGTGATAGTAAAGTGATAGTTTACTTTATAAGAACAGGTGTGTTGGGTGGAGTCACATAAATTACAGCGAACCAAAAGAAATCGTTGCCCAGGGCAACCAAATTGTCTTCATGCCTAATAGATTAGAAACATAAAAAGCTGGTATTAAAGACACGTTTTTGTGTATCTGTTAGAATTATGTTCCAGAACATTCTGTTCAGATACAAATGGTTTCCATGAATGCGCTAACAGCTTGTCAGACGGCTAAACTTGACTCAGATCACTGTGGGTTGCTCTTCCAAGTGACACTGAGCTATGACTCTTGGGCAGGCGTGGAGAAGCTGGTCCTTGAGGGCCGGTATCCTGCACGTCTTTGCTCCCAACACTTTTGATTCAGTGGTTGATTCACCTGTTCAGCAGCTCATCAGGCTCTGCAGAAGCCTGTCAATCACCTGCTGATTGAAATCAGGTGTGGTGATGCAGGGCTGAAACTAAAATATGCTGGATAGCGGCCCTCGATGGACCGGGGTTCCCCACCCCTGCTCTAGGGGCACCCATAGCACTCCCCAACGTTACCTGACACTAAAGTAGTGTGAGGTGACTCAACGCAGCACAACAATGATGGTGATGTTGAACATTACGCTCAGACTCTGGCTTTTTGACAGGCTGAACCAGGAAACAGCAGCAGGCAGAAAGCTCTGGAACAACCAGTGACTCCTAGAGGTGGGAACTGATGAGTTTTTATCAACATCAATAGCATTGTTGATTCTGTCTATCCGTCCAATTCCTTATCAGTTCCAGAGAAGTTGAATAGGTGGCAAAAAACAAATTGCACCAGGCTTCCTGCATTATAATAGTTGGTTTATTGATGATAAATAATCAGTTATACCTGGAATTGGTTGGAAAGATATTTCCAAATGTTCTCCTTTATGCTCCATGTGAAGGCAGAGTCATCTTCTTGTATGGGCTAGTGTTGCTTTTTCAGAATGGAGAAGGTCTCACCACAGATCTGATTCTAGTTGCTGCTCGTGTGGAGGTGTGTAAATAAGGCTAATGACGCTAACATCATAGGCAGTGTAAGTTGATTAGTTACCTGCAGTATTAACATGAGAGGACATGCTAACGTTACTGCTGCTGCGTTAAAATTCACTAGTCCAGAGTGGGTCAAAACACGTCATTAACTTTAATTTATTTGTAGTGTTTCCTCCCTTGATGAAAATCTACTTTGCAATCATCGCAAATTCCCCTGTTGTCATGCTTTCTTGTAAAATATAACCATTTACAATTACAGCATGTTTCCTGCTTCCGTAAGCTACGCAACGTGCGTGGTGATGTCATTTGTGCCAACTGGAACTGATAAGGGGAATCGTTTGCAAAAATGGCAAACAATTCCTAAGAATTTAAACAATGGGAACTGGTTCTCATCAAGAACTGGTTTTTGATTCTGACCCCTAATGACTTCACCCCGTAGCCTACCAGTGGCTGACAGTCACTGGCGCCACATTTTCAACACGCTAGGAACCACAATAAAGCACTTAATGAAAAGTTGGGGAAAAGGCTGTTGAACTGAACTGGACCCATCAGAATCATGGTGAGCTGGGCTGTTGGGCAACTCCATAAGTGTAGGAGGATCTTGGCTGACATCTTTTTGCGTGAGTGGCTGGGTGGCAACAACAAACACAAAATGGCCTGCTATCAATGCTCGTCGTAAACTTTTAAGAGAGTTTGGGAGCGAAATCCCCGATATATGAACACTTTACCATCTAAAGGTGAGGAGGTTTAGAGAGAGGCCTAAAATCTGTGCTGAAGACAAAATGAAAGTTATTAAAAGCTCTGGGATGAAGTAAAACCGTCTCATCGTTGGTGTTTTTTTCACTAATCTGCTGGGGAGACATTTATTGCTGTTCTTCAGAAAGCCCTGTGCTCTTGCCTCATAATGAAAGGCTTCCAAACGTGTGGAGGTCTACGATTATTCAGTTTTAAGGAAAGTCGATCTCTTCTGAAAACAGAAAGCCGTGGTCATGCTAATAGCAGCCGTTAGCTCCAACGATCAGAGTCACGGCGTTGTTTACATCACCTGTAGGTGATGGC
Source organism: Nothobranchius furzeri (assembly GCF_043380555.1). Classification (NCBI taxonomy): domain Eukaryota; kingdom Metazoa; phylum Chordata; class Actinopteri; order Cyprinodontiformes; family Nothobranchiidae; genus Nothobranchius; species Nothobranchius furzeri. The sequence goes on along the minus strand of NC_091743.1, from coordinate 2,070,950 downwards.
CAAAGAACACGGATAAATCCTCACAGCGACGCTGAAGCAGTAAATCTGTGTCCTCATGTATTTGTTATTATTACGCAGGCTGAGACACCTGAATCAGAACATGACCCCGTGGATTTAAATACACCAAGATGAATGTTTTTAAAACGTCTTCTCTAACTAACAAATACTGAGTCACAAGGACTTACCGCGAACCAAATGAGCCTCAGTAACTGTCTGCAGGAGTCCAGGCTTTCTTCGGAGGCCGGGTTGTTACCTATCATCTTTTTATGTATTTCGTGGTCGTTTATGGACAAAATCCCCAAAAAAACGTGACACACGGACCGAGCAACCAACCACACAGCAAGACTGCTCCATCTGCTTCACTAGGGCTGGGCAATGATAGAAAAGATCATTTTTCCAATGGCAATAAATTTGTTAATAAAAGACGTGTGTAGGTTGGCAACATTCATGTCCCTTTAGGAAGCTGTACCACCTTGAGTCACGTAAAAATGTCTCGTCTCTCGTCTCTCGTCGTCTCGTCTTCCTCCGCTTATCCGGGTCCGGGTCGCGGGGGCAGCATCCCAACTAGGGAGCTCCAGGCCGTCCTCTCCCCGGCCTTGTCCACCAGCTCCTCCGGCAGGACCCCAAGGCGTTCCCGGACCAGATTGGAGATGTAACTTCTCCAACGTGTCCTGGGTCGACCCGGGGGCCTTCTGCCGGCAGGACATGCCCGAAACACCTCCCCAGGGAGGCGTCCAGGAGGCATCCTGACCAGATGCCCAAACCACCTCAACTGGCTCCTTTCGATCCGGAGGAGCAGCGGTTCTACTCCGAGTCCCTCCCGAATGTCCGAGCTCCTCACCCTATCTCTAAGGCTGAGCCCGGCCACCCTACGGAGGAAACTCATTTCGGCCGCTTGTATCCGCGATCTCGTTCTTTCGGTCATTACCCAAAGCTCATGACCATAGGTGAGGATTGGGACGTAGATCGACCGGTAAATCGAGAGCCTGGCTTTCTGGCTCAGCTCCCTCTTCCCCACGACAGATCGGGTCAGCGTCCGCATCACTGCAGACGCCGAACCAATCCGCCTGTCGATCTCCCGATCCCTCCTACCCTCACTCGTGAACAAGACCCCGAGATACTTAAACTCCTCCACTTGAGGTAGGACCTCTCCCCCGACCCGGAGGTGGCAAGCCACCCTTTTCCGGTCGAGAACCATGGTCTCAGATTTGGAGGTGCTGATCCTCATCCCAGCCGCTTCACATTCGGCCGCGAACCTACCCAGCAAGAGCTGAAGGTCAGAGCTGGATGAAGCTAGGAGGACCACATCATCCGCAAAAAGCAGAGACGAGATTCTCCTGCCACCAAACTCGACACACTCCACACCACAGCTGCGTCTAGAAATTCTGTCCATAAAAGTGATGAACAGAACCGGTGACAAAGGGCAGCCCTGGCGGAGTCCAACCCTCACTGGGAACAGGTCCGACTTACTACCGGCTATGCGGACCAAACTCACGCTCCTCTGGTAAAGGGACTGAATGGCCCTTAACAGAAAGCCACCCACCCCATACTCCTGGAGCGTCCCCCACAGGGTGCCCCTGGGGACACGGTCATAAGCCTTCTCCAAATCCACAAAGCACATGTGGATTGGTTGGGCAAACTCCCATGCCCCCTCCATCACCCTTGCAAGGGTATAGAGCTGGTCCACAGTTCCACGGCCAGGACGAAAACCACATTGCTCCTCCTCTATCTGAGATTCAACTATCGATCGGACCCTCCTCTCCAGTACCTTGGAGTAGACCTTTCCAGGGAGGCTGAGGAGTGTGATCCCCCTATAGTTGGAACACACCCTCAGGTCACCCTTCTTAAAGATGGGGACCACCACCCCGGTCTGCCACTCCCTAGGAACTGCCCCCGATGACCACGCAATGTTGTAGAGACGTGTCAACCATGACAGCCCTACAACATCCATAGCCTTAAGATACCCAGGACGAACCTCATCCGCCCCCGGGGCTCCGCCGCTGTGTAGTTGTTTGACTACCTCAGCAACTTCTGCCCCCGAGATCGGACAGTCCATCCCCAGGCTTCCCAGCTCTGGTTCCTCCTCGGAATGCGCATTGGTGGGATTGAGGAGCTCCTCAAAGTATTCCTTCCACCGTCCGACTATAGCCTCAGTTGACGTCAGCAGCTCCCCATCCCCACTGTAAACAGTGTGAGCGAGTTGCTGCCTTCCTCTCCTGAGGCGCCGGACAGTTTGCCAGAACCTCTTTGGAGCCGATCGATAGTCTTTCTCCATGGCCTCACCAAACTCCTCCCACGCCCGAGATTTTGCCTCGGCAACTGCCACTGCTGCACCCCGCTTGGCTATCCGGTACCTGTCTGCTGCCTCCGGAGACCCACAGACCAGCCACGCCCTGTAGGCCTCCTTCTTCAGCCTGACGGCTCCCCGAACCTCTGGTGTCCACCAGCGGGTACGGGGGTTGCCACCACGACTGGCACCGGCCACCTTACGACCACAGCTAGCAACAGCCGCCTCGACAATCGCAGAGTGGAACAAGGCCCACTCGGACTCAATGTCCCCCACTGCTCTCGGGACGTGGTCAAAGCTCTGCCGGAGGTGGGAGTTGAAGACCGTCTTGACAGGTTCTTCTGCCAGGCGTTCCCAGCAGACCCTCACTATGCGTTTGGGTCTGCCAGGTCTACGCGGCATGTTCCCTTGCCATCTGATCCAACTCACCACCAGGTGGTGATCAGTTGACAGCTCCGCCCCTCTCTTCACTCGGGTGTCCAAAACATACGGTCGCAGGTCAGATGATACGACTACAAAATCTATCATCGACCTGTGACCTAGGCTGCCCTGGTACCAAGTGTACCGGTGGGCATCCTTATGTTCGAACATGGTGTTCGTTATGGCCAAACTGCGGCTTGCACAGAAGTCCAATAACAAAACACCGCTCGAGTTCTGATCAGGTGGGCCGTTCCTCCCAATCACACCCCTCCAGGTCAAGCTGTCATTGCCCACGTGAGCATTGAAGTCCCCCAGCAGGACAATGGAGTCCCCTGATGGAGCACTATCTAGCACTCGTCCCAGGGACTCCAAAAAGGGTGGGTACTCTGAACTGATATTTGGCCCATAAGCACAAACAACAGTCAGGACCCCGTGTTGGGGTTTACCCCGTAAAAATGTCACTCAACGTAATACGTGTGACAGCCCCATCTAGTGGACATTTTTTGTTTCTGCGTACACCTGTAGTTATCGTCCATTTATCGTTATCGAGGTATAATCCTCAATATATCGTGATATTGATATGTCCGTGTCCTACACGCATTTTTAAATACCATAGGTGGAAGTGCTACGAGCACAGGAATGAAACATTTAACAAAAGTAAACAAGCAATACTGATTTTGGTTCTGAATCAAAGGGAATCCCCCCGGGTCGCGGGTCTTCTTCTTCAAACAGTCTCAAAGATGTGTGCAACTCCAGCAGTGCTAGCCAGCTAGCTGACGACTAGTAGAGGCTTCAGAAGCTACATCTGACTGATGACACATCGTTCTCTGCTATAGCGCTGATGCAGAAACGCCGGAGTCGGGGGTTGTTAGGCTGTTTCAGCAGAGCCCCTTCTGAAACGTCACCAGCTGCCCAGCGCTTAGACCGGATGCTAGTTTCTGGTTTTGCTGCGCCAGTCACAAACATCTGATTTTGTTGAAATTCCAGCCGCGAAAATCTTGAAGCCTTTTTCATGTGACGTTATATACTTCCTTACACTTGCCATTCAAAGGAGTTTTGCTTCTGGCCAATATCCTTAAGTGTTAGGTAGTTTACAAACGCTAGCTTACATCATCCCTGCTGCTGCTCACTGATGTTAACCAGTGTGGCAGAATTCAGCCCTCTGGATTTCTAACTTTATGTTATTAACGGTGTTCACTTTAACCTGCAGCTGATTTAAAAACAAAATATGTCCAGATTAGAGGTGGGAAAAATGATCGATTCTAAGATGCATCGCGATTCAGCCGTGCACGATTCCGCATCGATGCAGCAACGTGACATAATGAGATTCTCTCCCTATGTCTATGTCGGGGGTCGGCAACCGCGGCTCTGGAGCCGCATGCGGCTCTTCCATCCGTCTGATGCGGCTCTCTGTGCTTGTAAAATAATGAATGGATATTTAAGTAAAATGCTTTATATTTTACTGCATTAATTTTACATCTGTAAGCTAATTCTAAATGTAAAGATTGTCTGCGTAAACCTGAACAGGTCCAACCCGGTCTTACTGTGAGACCAGGTTGACGGGTCACGCTTGTGCGTAATCATAGGCGCTTTATGAGCTGAAGAGGATGTGAGATTCTGGGATTCTCCTCAGACGGCTCCTGGATGTGTCGCCACATTGGAGACAGGAACAAGCGCTATTCAGCCAAAGTTTCATAATCAGGGAACATTTTCTAAGTGACAAGTCTCGCTTCAGTGGAAGGAATCTTCCTGCATGCGCTCTGGTTCTGCGACACGCTCCAAGCCCCTCTCCACATCTTCAGCTCGCTGTGCGCCGCACGTATGTGCTGACAGTGAGCTGCGCTGAGCTCAGTGTCCAGCTCAGATGTTCAGATGGGAATCATTTCTTGGGTGATTTAGCTACATCTGCGATGTGCGAAACGAATAAAATGTCAGTTCGTCTGCATGCGTCGGGATAAATCTTTCTGTTCTTTCTCCATCAAAATAAACGGTCAAACACGGGAACTGTCTGGTCAACACAAGCCCTGCTTTTAACTGTTCTGTTTTCTTGTGAAAATAGCTAAAATTTAACTTGATTAACACCAGAGCCAGGCGCACTGCGCCGTTATCTCCGTCACTGTAAATGAGGGAAAAACAAAATGATCGGATCCTTTTCTGACCTTCCCCACCTACAAAGTTTAATTACAACAATCAAACGTGACAGAGCCTGGATTTGTATTCTGAACAGTCTAAACATGTTTTAAAAGAAACGTATGACAAAAGTGGCACCTGCTCAGTAAAACCACCAACAGGGTGAAAAATATCTAAATATTGTCGGCAGAGACGGGCTACAACTTCTGGATCCACTTTATCTAAATCATTTTATTGATTATCGTCTTATGAAAGATAACTTTGACGTACACGAGCGACCAGTACCGGCTGCTGTCTGAGGGTAGGCCCCGCCCACAACGCCGCGGCTGCTGCGGTGTTTTCTTTACTGTGGGAAACGGGTAATAATGGCTCTTTGATGGGAACAGGTTGCCGACCCCTGGTCTATGTCTATGCAGGACAATAAAGTTTTGAGGTTTTATAATTACTTCTGGGGGCAGAGTTGCAATGACATGCACACTGCGTTGTCCTAGCAACAGTTTAAACCAGAAAAGGCGGACAGGGATACAGGGCCAACATTACCAGTAATCAAAGAAGTACCCGTTACATTTAAATCGGATGTCTGGGCTAATTTCGGTTTTGGGATCCTGGATGTGAAAGAATAACTTAACACAGTATTTGTTTACTATTTTTAAGTTCAGTAATATTCTATCTTAAAGCTGCTCTACCGAAAACATTATTTCTTATATTATTTAAGTAATTATAGGCAGCACACTTTAAACATTATTGCTCACTATAGTGAATAGATGTATGTTCTGTTTTTCAGGGATTTCGAAATCAAAAAGAAATTGAAAACTATTCTACTGCTTTTATTAAGTAATGAACATTTTTGTGTGAAGAATCGTGATGCATTTCAGACTCAAATCCAATCGTTAGGCAGATAATCGGAATCGGATCGAATCGTGAGGCAGGTAGAGATGCACACCACTAGTCCAGATCCATACCAGTTTTCGTTGCTGGCGGGGTCACCGAGTTCAGATGCTACTCTCACACCGGGGCGAAGGGGACATAGATATCTCATAACAGCAGAGCTCATCTTGTTAAATAAATAACGTAATTTTAACACACACACTCCTACACTGCATCAATATTATTAGTATCTATAGGGATGTCCCAATCCCTGGATTGGATTGGGACAATGTTTTCATATATTTCAGTGATCGGAGATCGGCAACAATAACTGACGCGTCTTGGCGACCTCCCAGAATAGACTATAAGCACGTTAGCGTATGCTACTTCCGGGGGGAAACCTACTGTAGAGGGCTCCTTTTCCTGTGTGATAGTCTCACCCTGTTTACGGTCAGGTTTTCCAAAAGAAGTCAACCAAATGGATAAAAGTAAAGGCAAACTATCGGACCAGGACTTGAAATCGGATCCGATTTGAAGTTAAAAGATCGGATCGGGATCAAGATTCTAAAATGCTGATCAGGACATCCCTAGTATCTAGTAATTCACTAGATGACACTCACTGGCATGGTGGACAGAAACACACATCCTCTGTGGTGAAATATAGTGGTAAAGTGTCCGCCCTGTCACTGCGAGTCAGGGGTTCAACACCGGTCAGGCCATGCCAAAAACTTAAAAAAGGGGACCCAGTGCCTCCCTGCTTGACACAAAGCATTAGGGATTGGATTGGGGGGTTAAACTACCAACTAGTTCCCGAGTGCAGTCACAGCTGCAGCTCACCAATCCCCACGGGGATGGGTCACATGCGGTGATGAATTTCACCAGTTCATGCTGACTGAGGGACTTTGACTTTAACTTTATCAATACAAATGCAAGCCATTCACCAAATAAGTCAGTAGTAAATGGCTGCATTTGTATAGCAGCTTCTCTGTGTTCTACAACCCCCCAAGGCACTTCACAACACAATCCGTCATTCAACCATTCACACGCTGGTGGGGGCGAGGCCTGCCGAACACAGGCGCCACCGGTCCCTCTGACCACCACCAGCAGGCAAGGCGGGTTAAATGTCTTGCCCAAGGACACAACAGCAGCATTCTCTGGTGGGAGCCGGGATCGAACCTGCAACCATCTGATTACTGGACAGCCCGCTCTACTTCCTGAGCTGCTGCTGCACATTTGGAATTTCAGCTCCATCGCAGTCGGTCCCTGTCTTCCTCATGAAATACATCAACGATGATCTTACCCAGTAAAACATGTTTGCTGCAAATCGACAAAACTTTGACGGCTGCTAGTCTGTTTGATTGACAGCTGCTGTCCATCACTGCCTTCTGTCTCCTGTTTAAGAAAAGACGAGCTGAGTTTACGTCCTTGTCCGTTGGTGCAGCAAGCTGTTACCATTTTACTGTGAAGTCAACTAAATAAAAGCGATAAAAGGCTACAAACAGGCTTGTTGTGGCTAGCTCACAGGAGTCTGGCGTGTGTAAACATGATGCTGTCCACCACGGTGAAGGGGGCGGTCCCAGGAACGGCGTGACATCACGTGGAAAGGGCCAATTATCTTTTTCTGTTTTCCAAAGCTCTTGTTCCGTTCATGTTCTGTGTTGGGAAGTCTGGAGGTTTGTGCATGAAACTAGGCAACTTCTCATTAGTGTGGTGTGCTAGCCTCTTCAGACATGATCACCAGCATATTGGAGCTGGTTAGCATCTGTGATGGTCCGCTATTGGCAGCATAAGCAGACAGCCTTGTCAAACACACATAGCAAGGACCTCCTGCAGCTTGTCAATGTTGAAACCAACAAGCTCTCATCATAATCACCTGTTGTGCTCCTTCTCCCCAAAGGGGTTTCCATAGCAACCTTTAAGAGATTTGGCCCCTTGGTCTGTAAAGACCCTCCGCAAATATCGACGCCCTTCCACCTCCACCAACACACCCTTACAGACTAATGAAACACACTCACACACACACACACACACACACACACACACACACACACACACACACACACACACACACACACACACACACACACACACACACACACACAGTGTAAAGTGCATGCTCCTGAAGCAGCAGTAATATAAAGTGTGCTGGGCTAACAGAGGGGCAGCGTTGTGGGAGTTGAGCCTGCTTTGTCTGAGGCAGGCCGTGGGGGGTGGGGGGCTGTGTAAAGGAGGAGGAGGGAGACGTGGCTTTCATACACATCCTTTCTTCCCTTTTTCTTTCTCTATCTCTTTATTGGAAGTGTGTTTCCCCCCATAAATGCCACAGTAGCCTTTTGCTAGCTGCCACTTTAGATGGCCTGTTCCAGACAATGCAACGGGAAAGAGAGGGAGCCATGAAAAGGAGAAAGGACTGCTTTAACCTGTGCTTCTGAAAGGCTGCAGGATAAAGGAACTGCGACTAAAGCCAGAGTGCCCCACCCCTTCGTTTTATAAAGGGTGCACTTGTGTCATTGGCCCATTTATACGTCTTATTTTGAAAGCTTTGGAGACGGAAACAACGTTGTGGACTCCAGAGGCATGTAGTGTTTATTTGAGTTCATGTCCACAGACTGACAGCGCGTCCACACAGACATGATGCCGGTTTAGATGCTGACCTGCCTGTGGAATAAAAACATCACCATCAAGTGGACCAGTCGTTCTAGCGGGTCAACTCCTACACTCCTTACAATGTAGTAATGTCTTCAGACGTGCAGTTAACCTGTTTAACCCCCCCCCCCCCCCCATTGGGGGTCTCTACAGTTTCATGTCCCAAACATCTACAACTGTCCACGTTCTCCAAACACAACTAAACCCACAACCAAACAGCCCCGATGGGAAACAAGGCTGTTTTATATTGTAATTATTAATTATTAATTGTATATTAAGATACAACGATATTTGAACTTGATTTTAGAAGAGCATCTGACCTTCTCTGGTGTCTGCTGGAAAAAACCCTTGAATGTAGCTGAGGACCCCTGGAATAAATAAAACAATTAGCTAAATTTCCTAAATGGAATTTGAACTCACAACCTCCATCCTGTCAGCACGTTCACACAGGGCAGCTCTTCCAAAGTAAAGTTCAAGTATTATTTTATCTCAATGTGTCAAAAACCAAACATTGCTTTGTTTACAATCTAAACTGGTGTGATTGTAGCTGTAGCCGTGCTCGGGGAATGCAAACCATCACCGACACGTGGGACATGAAACTCCAAAGGCCCCCAGTTGGGAGGCGCCAGGGCCCAAATAAAACGGGTCTAGGGCCTGAAGGGTTTTACATAAAGATTTGATGACACCATTGAGTGTTATCACGGGGTTCCTAACACCACACTAGAACAACTGTAACAATGGCACCTTTTAAAATCTTAGAACAAGTCAAAGTAGTAGAAAATGTACTTTAACTTGATGCACTGTAAAAATCAGAGTCTATGCTTTTTAAAATGTTATTTAACAGGCTACCAACTCATTTGTAACCGTGAGGAACCCAAACCCTTTTTAAATGGAAAACAGTTTTGAATAAAAACATCAAAATGTAGACATTTTAAAACATCAAATAAAGAAGTAAAATATTTTTATATATCTTCAGGTGCTGGTGGCCACTGGATATTTGAAATTGCTACATGATGATGTGTTTCCCTCTTAAAGCACTGAAGCTGGCACGCTCCCCGATTTTTCCACCACATTACGGGTGTCAGGCCCGAGCATTCCTAGATGAACAGTTTCCTGGAAAGCGGATTGGTCATCGTTGGCCATTTGCATGTTCCCCAAGGTCTCCCGATCTGACCCCCTTAGACTTTTATCTTTGGGGTCATCTGAAGGCAATTGTCTATGGTGTGAAGACACGAGATGAACAGCACCTGAAACTACGGACACTGGAAGCCTGTGCTGGCATTTCTCCTGCGGTGTTGCTACCAGTGTGTGAAGCGTGGGAGAAGAGGGTTGCACTGACAATCCCACACATTGGGCAGCACACTGAACACATTTTATAAGTGGTCAGAAACTTGTAAATAACTCATGAAAGAATAAAGTTACGCTCAAACCAAGCACACCATTGTTTTTCTGTGAAATTACCAATAAGTTTGATGTGTCACACGACCCTCTTCCTAATGAAAAAAAAAGTTGAATCCAAGATGGCCAACTTCAAAATGGCCACCATGGTCCCCACCCATCTTGAAAAGTTTGTCGCCTCACATATGTTAATGAGCCACACACAGGACATGAATATCACCAACCAGTCCCATTTTACTAAGGTGTGTCCATAGAAATGGCCCACCCTTTAATAGACAAGTTTCACTTTTTGACTGGAATAACAGACATACATCAACTGTGTCGTGATATTCTAATTGTATGACCAGCATCTGTATGAATGGAATGTCTTTTGGGGTTGTCAAACTGGAAAGAAACTATTTTACAAATGTTAGAAATGGGCTGTGACAGCAGTGTCGCCACAGGTCCTTAAGGGTTAGATCAAGTAAACACAAACTGTGCAGCCATGAGCTTACTTCCAAAGCATTTTTATAGAAATTCAATGATATCCATCCATCCAACCGTGGATTACCTATCATCAAACATTAAATAACTGTTTTGGATTAATAAAAGAGGTTTAATTGTGCTCTTCGAGCATTACAGGAGAACAGAACAAAAATGGAGACATCTATTGGAATGAACAAATTAACAAAATAGGCAAATATAAATTCTCTAAATCTCTGCTTGTTTTAACTCATTCACTGCCAACTGTTTCCTGATCAGAAAAGCCCTTCGCTGCCATCGTTTTTACTGCTTTTTTAAGAGTCACGTGACGTACGCAGGTGAAGATCGGCTTCAGAGCTGGGATGCTGGTTCTCATGGTGCAGGGGCTTGTTCTCAGACACAGTAAAAAAAGTCGTCATTGGCGGTGAACGTTTGGGTTAAAAATGGCAGTTTCTTTAATGCTACGGCGTGTATTTTCCCTGGCGATATGTGGCAGTACATACCTAAATCATTGCAGGCAGTATTTTTTGTTTGAGTAAGTCTTTACCAACTTTAGGGTCAAACATCCCTGGCAGTGCAACCTCCAGCAAAATAACAAGCACATCAGTCTCACTTTTGTCAGTGGCAACGAGTGAAGAGGCAATTGTGTAAAACAACGTTTATGAAGTGAAATTTTGTGGTTTGCGTGTTACAAATCAGTAAATTATGCACTTTGTCCACGGGTTCCTGCAGAAGGAAACATTTAATTTGGTGTTGCCTAAAGACTTAGACCCGCTCCCAATTCAATTCTTTTTATTTATAAAGCGCCAAGTCGCAACAAGAGTCGTCTCAAGGACCTTCACACAGTAAACATTCCAATTCAGGTCAGGTCATTAAGCCACTCAGTAAAAAGTTTCCTATATAAGGAACCCAGCAGGTTGCATCGAGTCACTGACTAGTGTCAGAGTCTTTACAGCAATCCTCATACTAAGCAAGCATGCAGCGACAGTGGAGAGGAAAACTCCCTTTTAACAGGAAGAAACCTCCAGAGAATCCTGGCTCAGTATAAGCAGCCATCCTCCACGACTCACTGGGGATGGAGAAGACAGAGCGCACACACACACACACACACACACACACACACACATACGTAATGTGTCTATAGTTATATTGTGATTTCTTAGTAAATATTCTATTTGGTGAGAGATAAACTTTATTGTATTTATCCTAGTGGATCTATAATTAAACGGGTAAACTAGTAGTAGCACATCCAACGTCAAGGAAAGCAAAAAGTTATTATCAGGAGAGGGAGAATGTTTAAGTGGTTAGCAGCAGTGTGCTAGTCGATGGCCCCCTCCATGAGGCCATCACAGCTCAGCAGAACATCGTTGTAGCTTCTTCTGGGGAGAAAAACACTTAGAGAGAAAATAAAGTTAACAGCTGAAATAGCAGGAAATAATACAGTTAAAGAGCAGATTGTAGAAGAAAGTAGTAGAGTGTGGAAAGTGGTCAGTGTGTCCTCCAGCAGTCTAAGCCTATAGCAGCATAACTACAGAGATAACTCTGGATAATCTATCCTATTTAGATGGAGGCATGTTGGAGGCAGGGCAAGGGAGAGCCGTCTTTACCGACTGTACACTCCACCTCCCTCTACTCCCCCACTTGTCCAGATTTAGGCTAACATCAGATTTTAACCATAGACCCTATCAAATAAAAATGTTTTAAGCCTATTCTTAAACTTAAAGTTAAAGTCCCATTAGTTGTCACACACACAGGTGTGTGTGTGCGAAATTTGTTCTCCGCATTTGACCCATCCCCTGGGGGAGCGGTGAGCTGCAGACACAGCCGCGCTCGGGAACCATTTGGTGGTTTAACCCCCAATCCAACCCCTTAATGCTGAGTGTCAAGCAGGGAGGCATTGGGTCCCAGTTTTTCTAAGTCTTTGGTATGACCCGACCAGGAATCGAACCCTGATCTCCCAGTCTCAGGGCGGACACACTACCACTAGGCCACTGAGCTGGTCCTAAAAGTAGACAAAGTGTCTGCCTCACGGACTAAAGCTGGGAGCTGGTTCCACAGGAGAGGAGCCTGATAACTAAAAGATCTGCCTCCCATCCTAATTTTAGATATTCTGGGAACCACCAGTAGACCTGCAGTCTGAGAGCGAAGTGCTCGGTTAGGAACATATGGAACAATCAGATCACTGATGTACGATGGAGCTTGATTATTAAGAGCTTTATATGTGAGAAGAAGTATCTTAAAATCTATTCTGAATTGAACAGGTAGCCAATGTAGGGAAGCTAAGACAGGAGAGATATGATCTCTCTTTTTAATTCTCATCAGAACTCTAGCTGCAGCATTTTGGACAAGCTGAAGACTTTTAACTACATTCTGTGGACTTCCTGAGAGTAATGGATTACAGTAATCCAGTCTTGATGTAATAAATGCATGAACAACTATCCCCAAGTATTTTAGATCTGATTTTGGTTTTGTGTTATGAAGCCACAAATATTTTTCACCAACTGGGCATCATTTAATTCATTTTCAACAACATTTTGATGGATATTTCCAAAGATTAATGGTCAAAACTACACATTGTCTCTTTAACCACTGTCCTATCAGGTGACCCCTCCTGGACAGGGGGTGGTTAAACATGGTTGATAGTTCATCCCTTGGCAAGGGTGAAGTGGTTCACTACTAAAAAAATAAAAAAGCACCTGGGGCCCATCTGACCGCGGGAGGATTAAGAACAAGTATTGAAAAAGAAATGCAAAAAACAATCTTTTATTTCTTGTATGTTTAGTGAAGAAAGGTTATTTCAAACTAATATATGGCTATCATTTCATCGCCCAGCTCTAAATCAGAGGACACTTGCATTGCAGCCTTGTTTGGACTCAACCAATCACTGAACCCCATTTTTAAAGGAACAGGGTAAAGTGTTATGAACTGCTTAGTGTGGCTTTAACAAAACTCAAAGGTTGTGGGAACACATTGGAACTGCAACACAGATTTGTCCGGCCTGTGGTGCATCTGTGGGTGTGGGTGAGCCTCAGAGAGCCAGCCCTGGAGCTCAAAGAGGAAAAGGGGAGTCTTTGTGATGTCTCTATCGGTTAATCGCATGGCTACAGTTCCCAACACAGGTCTTTGTGTGATGACCAGAACAACAGCAGCTTATCAGGGCCTGTAGCTTTCTGTGTTCAGACACAAACAGTAACACACATGCAAACATTCAATGTCACTGGAAATAAAAGACAAAACAAGGAGGATATTGCACAAGCATTCTGGATGAGCTTATCCCTAGACTGCCCTGCGGTTCAATGCCCTTGACATCAAAGGCCAAGAGAGCAGAGGAAGGAGAAGAGAGCGAGGCCTTTGTGTCTTCAGTCCTAAGAGCTCCTTTAGTGAGACTTGGTGTGTGTGTGTGTGTGTGTGTGTGTGTGTGTGTGTGTGTGTGTGTGTGTGTGTGTGTGTGTGTGTGTGTGTGTGTGTGTGTGTGTGTGTGTGTGTGTGTGTGTGTGTGTGTGTGTGTGTTTTGCTGTTTATTGGGCAGCAATGTTCACTCTTGGTAAAGAGGATCTCTAAATGAATAGGAACGCGGTAATCAGTGGATCCCGGGAAAGGTGAAGTAGGTAGAAAGAGCAGAATCAGGAGAGGGTGATGAAGGTCACACCAAAGCCTGAACAAGTGAGTCTTCAGCTGCTTTTTAAAGGAGACCACTGAGTCCACTGATCTCAGGCTCAGGGAGAGAGGTCCAGAGTCTGGGGGAGACACAGGGCAATGCAGGCTTGGAGTTTGTTCTCTCCCTAAATAATAAAAACCATTGTTTCAAAACTGCAGTTTGTGTTTACTTGTGTTATCTTTGACTAATGACTTGTGTGTTTGATGATCAGAAACATTTTGTGTGACAAACATGCAAAAGAATGAGAAATCAGGAAGGGGGCAGAGAGTTTTTCACACCACTGTAGGTCTTAGAGAAGGTGCATTACTTTAGTAGCCCACCCACTAAAGGCCTCATCGTACATAAACATGTGGTTCTTTGTCACAGCGGCAGCAAACCACTATCCAATGGGGCCAAAAGATCATCTCTATACTGACTCCAGATTCTAACTGTCTGAACAAAAATAGGATTGGCCGAGTTTGAAGATCATGAGTGCAAGGAGGGCAGCCGAGAGCAGAAAACCGCTACAGGAGAACGAGCACCAAACGAGGCTCTCTCCGTGGCCACCCTCCTTGGTACATATATTTATATTTATGCGCAGGGTGTCCGCGGGGTTTTAAAAAGTATTAAAAAGTGATAAATAAAAATAGTCAAATTTAAGGCCATTAAAAGTGTTAAATTTGGTCTCAGAGGTATTATTTTTTCCAAATTAGGTATTATTTTTTTCAGACTATCAGATGTCGTATTCTGAACATCGACATAGAAATATATTCCGAATGAAATGTTTTGAACGATTATAAAAATAAAACAAGCCGATTATTTGCTCCTCCCACTTGAGCTGACTTGAGTTACAAATGAAGCGCTCCGTTGCCAACTTAGCGACTTTGATGCTATTTCCAACAGCTTCTCAGACCCCCTTCTTGACTTTTTAAATCTTAAAAGTACCTAGCGAACACCTCAGAAACATCTCTGGTAACCCTTAGCTACTTTCTGGATAACTGTCGTCGACATTTCCTGCAGGTTAGCTAAACACTCCGCCTGCTCTCCGGACCATTCTTCAGGACATTAGGAAAGGGAATGATGTAGTGATGTGTCAGTCGCTAAAGAAACGGCTCTCAGAGCCGGCTCTTTTGGATTAAACAGAGTGAGTGACACACACCGCACCTGCGGACTCCTGAGCCACTAAAAACGGCTAAATGTGCGCGTGCGGCGTGCTAAACACACGTGCAGCTTGCCCCGATTGCTGAGACCGGGTTGGGGGTGGGGGGTGCAGCTGTGGTTGGGGCAATTATTACATTAACTGATGGACTTGTAAATAAATAGTTTATAAATAAGATAGAAATAAGTTCCTCACGCTGATAAATAATAACTAATCTCTCTGAGGACACGGTGCTAGTGCACTCTCCTACAGCACCTTGACACGACTCAATAAATGCTATACAACATTTTGTGAACATCAATTTATTTGCATGTATTTGTTATAAATGCCACTGTATAATTCTTGCTGTCAGTATTTGCAAGATATTGGTATTTGGGTCTGTACTGGTTAGACTTACATGAGTTAAACCAAGGTCTATAGCCCTTGGGTCATAAACTATGAGCTATAAGTATATTGGTCTTTTTATACTGGGAATCAGGAGTTCTTTTAGTGATCATCTTGTTGTTTATTTTTGTCCTGATTGTGCCCTGAGCAATTTTATGACTGAATAAAAATAAATTAAAAAAATCTACATAAATTGAAAAATCGTCTTAAATAATCGAGATCTCAATTTCAGTCACAATAATCGTGATTATTGTTTTTGCCATAATCGAGCAGCCCTACTTTAGCATATCCGGTCACATAATGATGACGTCATATTCAGTGGTCGTTGTGCATCATTTCAGACCTCGTGGTCAACTGTCTGAACCGCTGAACAGAAGTGCCTGGCTTATTTTCTAAGTAAAATAAATATGTGCAATACGTTGTCAACATCAGTGAGTCTCTAAGTCTATTCTTTTTGTATGTTATATATGTTAAAATACGTGTAAATAGGTCGCTGATTAACACTTGCAATTTAGTGTTGTGATGGTTTTAAAAAAATTCTGAAGGTAGTAAAAAAAAGTATTAAAAAGTAGGAAATTTTACTTAAGGATTGCTGTATATACCCTGATGCGTAATCCAAATAGCTAATATTTAAACTGATGTGGACTCATTTTAATCTGTACTCCCAAAAGAGTAACAGGCATCATTTCATTCTTCTTAAATCTAGGCTAAAAACTCACCTGTTCAGTGCAGCCAGGTCATTGTAGTTACTGTTGTTAGTGAGTTACTTTGTAGTTACTGTTGTTAGTGAGTTACTTTGTTGTTCCTGTTGTTAGCGAGTTACTTTGTAGTTACTGTTGTTAGTGAGTTACTTTGTAGTTACTGTTGTTAGTGAGTTACTTTGTTGTTCCTGTTGTTATTGAGTTACTTTGTAGTTACTGTTGTTAGTGAGTTACTTTGTAGTTACTGTTGTTAGTGAGTTATTTTGTAGTTACTGTTGTTAGTGAGTTACTTTGTAGTTACTGTTGTTAGTGAGTTACTTTGTTGTTCCTGTTGTTAGCGAGTTACTTTGTAGTTACTGTTGTTAGTGAGTTACTTTGTAGTTACGGTTGTTAGTGAGTTACTTTGTTGTTCCTGTTGTTAGTGAGTTACTTTGTAGTTACTGTTGTTAGTGAGTTATTTTGTAGTTACTGTTGTTAGTGAGTTATTTTGTAGTTACTGTTGTTAGTGAGTTACTTTGTTGTTCCTGTTGTTAGTGAGTTACTTTGTAGTTACTGTTGTTAGTGAGTTACTTTGTTGTTCCTGTTGTTAGTGAGTTACTTTGTAGTTACTGTTGTTAGTGAGTTACTTTGTAGTTACTGTTGTTAGTGAGTTACTTTGTAGTTACTGTTGTTAGTGAGTTACTTTGTTGTTCCTGTTGTTATTGAGTTACTTTGTAGTTACTGTTGTTAGTGAGTTACTTTGTAGTTACTGTTGTTAGTGAGTTATTTTGTAGTTACTGTTGTTAGTGAGTTACTTTGTAGTTACTGTTGTTAGTGAGTTACTTTGTTGTTCCTGTTGTTAGTGAGTTACTTTGTAGTTACTGTTGTTAGTGAGTTACTTTGTAGTTACTGTTGTTAGTGAGTTATTTTGTAGTTACTGTTGTTAGTGAGTTACTTTGTAGTTACTGTTGTTAGTGAGTTACTTTGTTGTTCCTGTTGTTAGTGAGTTACTTTGTAGTTACTGTTGTTAGTGAGTTACTTTGTAGTTACTGTTGTTAGTGAGTTACTTTGTAGTTACTGTTGTTAGTGAGTGACTTTGTTGTTCCTGTTGTTAGCGAGTTACTTTGTAGTTACTGTTGTTAGTGAGTTACTTTGTTGTTCCTGTTGTTAGTGAGTTACTTTGTAGTTACTGTTGTTAGTGAGTTACTTTGTTGTTCCTGTTGTTAGTGAGTTACTTTGTAGTTACTGTTGTTAGTGAGTTACTTTGTTGTTCCTGTTGTTAGCGAGTTACTTTGTAGTTACTGTTGTTAGCGAGTTACTTTGTAGTTACTGTTGTTAGTGAGTTACTTTGTAGTTACTGTTGTTAGTGAGTTATTTTGTAGTTACTGTTGTTAGTGAGTTATTTTGTAGTTACTGTTGTTAGTGAGTTACTTTGTAGTTACTGTTGTTAGTGAGTTACTTTGTTGTTCCTGTTGTTAGTGAGTTACTTTGTAGTTACTGTTGTTAGTGAGTTACTTTGTAGTTACTGTTGTTAGTGAGTTACTTTGTAGTTACTGTTGTTAGTGAGTGACTTTGTTGTTCCTGTTGTTAGCGAGTTACTTTGTAGTTACTGTTTTTAGTGAGTTACTTTGTTGTTCCTGTTGTTAGTGAGTTACTTTGTAGTTACTGTTGTTAGTGAGTTACTTTGTTGTTCCTGTTGTTAGTGAGTTACTTTGTAGTTACTGTTGTTAGTGAGTTACTTTGTTGTTCCTGTTGTTAGCGAGTTACTTTGTTGTTCCTGTTGTTAGCGAGTTACTTTGTAGTTACTGTTGTTAGTGAGTTACTTTGTAGTTACTGTTGTTAGTGAGTTACTTTGTTGTTCCTGTTGTTAGTGAGTTACTTTGTAGTTACTGTTGTTAGTGAGTTATTTTGTAGTTACTGTTGTTAGTGAGTTACTTTGTAGTTACTTTTGTTAGCGAGTTACTTTGTAGTTACTGTTGTTAGTGAGTTACTTTGTTGTTCCTGTTGTTAGTGAGTTACTTTGTAGTTACTGTTGTTAGTGAGTTACTTTGTAGTTACTGTTGTTAGTGAGTTACTTTGTTGTTCCTGTTGTTAGTGAGTTACTTTGTAGTTACTGTTGTTAGTGAGCTACTTTGTAGTTACTGTTGTTAGTGAGTTACTTTGTAGTTACTGTTGTTAGTGAGTTACTTTGTTGTTCCTGTTGTTAGTGAGTTACTTTGTAGTTACTGTTGTTAGTGAGCTACTTTGTAGTTACTGTTGTTAGTGAGTTACTTTGTAGTTACTGTTGTTAATGAGTTACTTTGTTGTTCCTGTTGTTAGTGAGTTACTTTGTTGTTCCTGTTGTTAGTGAGTTACTGTTGTTAGTGAGTAACTTTGTAGTTACTGTTGTTAGTGAGTTACTTTGTTGTTCCTGTTGTTAGCGAGTTACTTTGTAGTTACTGTTAGTGAGTTACTTTGTTGTTACTGTTGTTAATGAGTTACTTTGCTGTTCCTGTTGTTAGTGAGTTACTTTGTAGTTACTGTTGTTAGTGAGTTACTTTGTAGTTACTGTTGTTAGTGAGTTACATTGTAGTTACTGTTGTTAGTGAGTTACATTGTAGTTACTGTTGTTAGTGAGTTACTTTGTAGTTACTGTTGTTAGTGAGTTACTTTGTAGTTACTGTTGTTAGTGAGTTACTTTGTAGTTACTGTTGTTAGTGAGTTACTTTGTAGTTACTGTTGTGTTTGCTCTTACAGTTGTTAACTTCTTGTTTTCTTTTTGATGTTTTTTTTTACCTTTATTACCTTTATCTATTGTTTCTTGTGTCTGTTTGTCTAACCGACTGTCTTTTCAATGAATTTTATTATTATTATTATTATTATTATTATTATTATTATCCGTCCATCCATTCTCTTCTGCTAACGCGGAGTCGAGCCTGACCCCGGCTTTCCACTGGAGCCGTCAGCAGCCGTCAGCAGCGCGAGTCGGCCGCGTCTCAGGAGCAGCATGTCGTGGCCTTTACGCGCCGGTTCTATTTTCTACGCGCGACGCCTCTGAAACGGGTCAAGTTCAACATTTTTGGGGAAGGAAAGACAGGAAATCGGACGCGGAAATGGAGCGAAGCGCCCGAGATTTTCATAATAAAGAACGTCCTGCCTTCCGGTTGCTTTACTTTTAAAAAAGGTTACTAACTGTGCGTCCCCGTGAGAAGTTATCACCTAGCTAGCGGTCTCCTTTGTTTTTCAGGTCCGTATTGGCGATTATAAAACGGACAGAACATAAAACACAAACCATGTTGTAGTTTTCTCCTGCTTGTTGTTGTGTTTACTGACGAAGTCACTCGTGTGACTTCGTGCTCGGTCGGTGACAGCTGCTCCCTGCTGCTTCGCGCCTCGTGGGAAGGGCCAAGCAGCAGCTTACGCGAGCAAGACGTGCTGCTGCAGTAACGTGCTGCTGACGGCTCCCGTGGAAACCCGGAGTAAGCCGAGAGGCCCAGACCCACCCCCCCCCAGCTCCTCTGGGGAAATCCCAAGGCATTCCCCTTTCTCTTCTCGTTCTGGTTCTTCTTGTTCTTGTGACAAAATGGGTTTTATTCAGTATTACTCTAACATGAACCATTGTGTTTGTTGCACTGATTATTTTAAGCAAGCATAGGGTTAGGGTTAGGGTTAGGGTTAGCCCAGCCCAGCTGGCCCCCATGCAGAGACGTCACTGTCTGTAATCTGTGTGAAATGATTGTAATTTCTGAAGCAGCTCCAGCGGTGTGCTGTACCATATCATGATTATATAAATACGTGTAAGGTGAAGCTTGTGTCACAACATGAACTCATGAGCACTCAGGAGGATGGTGCAGTGTGAAGCTGTTACAGCCATGAAGGCAAACATGGCTGGAATCTCACAGTGGTGGCTCGAGTCAGCGAGTAGGGGAAGATTCACGGTCGTTTCTAAGGAATTTTGGCTGCTACTCTGGAAATGCGCTAAAGAATGTTTTCTACATGTTGTGCATCGTCGTCCTTGTGAATCCAAAGCAGCCGCGTTATGGATGCACCGCCGTTTCCTCTCAGAACCAGCTTGTCTGACTCCACTTCAGTCTCCCGTCCCGTTGTCGCCATGGTTCTCCCTTTCTCAAGAGCACGTATGATCAGCACAGACATTCCTCAGGTTTGGGGGGGGGGGGTAGTTATGTAAACTTACAGTGAATTACAAGCAGACGGATTCAGTTTATACTCCATCTTTATGATGTCATTTTAACCATCGCAGGTGGAAAAACATGCAATATATGGAGTATATTATATATGTCGCCCACCCTGGTAGTGCTCATAATGATGTCACCTCAGCACACACAGAAAGTAGCATGAGTCAATCCTCCTTCGTGTTCTTTGAAGATGTCTGATGCAGCGGTGCCTGGCCCTGGCTTGAGGGCCTCAGGCGGCCCATGGTTCCTCCTTTACTGGCAAGAACACTTCGGTTCCATCTCGGGGGAGGAGGAGGACCCAACCTTACCTGGGTGTCTATTTCTTACGTAGTAGGATCAGATGTGGGATGGGAATAGGTACTCTGCTGGGGTGGGGCTGGGTAGCTGGCTCGGCCATGCTGCTGCTTTGTGCCATGGCTGGACGGGCCGGGCTCTCCAGGGATGCCTACTGGGGCCAGTGGGGGGGCTGGCTCCCTGGAGGGTCTAGGCCCCCAGCCCTTCCTCCCCATCCTCAGACATTTTCCTACTTCGCTCTGTGAAGACTCACAAGCACATGTGGAGCAGCGCCTGCTGCATGAATCTGCTTTCCCTAACCCTGGATGTCGTTTATTCAGAAACGTTGAACCGGTGCTGAGCCCGTATACGACCTTAGTGCATGTGTCATGCTCAGAGGACCGAAACGTTAGAAAGTTAAAGGGTTACATAAGGGTTCAAAATGATTAACTAAACATTTACAAACCGATCTGGTCATGTTTATAGAACATATTTAACTCATCGTGTGGATTTATTTGCAGATTTAATATTTAAATGATTTCATTTTCAAAATCAATTGACTGTTTAGTCAATCCTCATGAATCACTGGAGCTTCATAATCGTACGTATAATCAAGGACGATGGCGACGTTAGACAGTTTAGCATAATCTGTAAACCGTTCTCAAATGTGGAAAAGAGTTAGCAAAAGTTTAATCGTTGTTTCAGTATTTGTAAATGTCAGCACAGCCTCTAAAACCAACTGTGTACGTTACCTAATAGCTTGTAAATGATTAGTTAATGACTTACTAAGCACGTATAAATGTTTAGTTACAGAACGTTATTATAACGCATTACACGCTCAGTAAGCCTGACTCCTCCCGTCCATGCGCTGCAGATGGAAGGATCTTGGTGTTTCACAGCTGCAGAGGCTGCGAGGGTCGTTCAGAGAGAGTTAGTTTGGAGTAGCAGACAGGAGGAGAAGGTCCAGGTACTCGGTAAATCTTTGTTTACTGATCCGAGTCAGTCAGGTCTCCTGCAGGAGGCTGACGGGGTTTGGCTCGGCGCAGCGCCGCCTCACCCCGCCACGTAGACCTCAAGGGATAAACCATCAACTCTGCTCAATGGTCACCTTTCCTGGAGGGGTCACCCGATAGGACAGTGGGAGGGTTAAGGTGTTGTGCAGAGATTCGTACCTCACTGAGAGCTTTTGGGTCTCACCTGCACAGCTCTGTGTGTCCCGGTGATGAAACCAACATCAGCAACAGCAGAGTACAAAATCTAACCGTGTCTGTATGTTATGATGCTGACAGCACAGGTGGGGACTACAGGGCGCATCACACGACAAGGACCGGAGTTTATACCACATCAAGCTTTTTGATAACATCTGCATGGGTTTGGGTTAGAACTTGTCATCAGCATCCAAAGCCTTTCCAGGTCCGCATCGTCTTGCTGGACCTTCAGAACATTTCTATAATGGTTTCATAGGGAAACGAAGAAGATGTGTTTGTAGCTACAAGTAATTAAAAGTCATTAGAAATCAGGAATGTTTATCAGCAGCAGGTGCAACGGAGCCATAGTCCTTCTGTTACCTTTATTTCCCTCCTGAATCCACGACTCCTAGATAGTACCCTGACATCCCTCTCCCAGGCGTCCGCCACCCTTTCAGGAAACCATGACAGAGGATAAAGCGGACTTTGTTAGAAAGCGTCTACATGTGAGGAGCGTTCTTATCATACTGCAATCACACCTGTTGGATTGCTATCATGCTCATCTGTGTTGCAGGAAGGGTTACCTGCAACAGCATGCTAATTATGCAAATAAAGCGCCTGCACGGTGGGACCTGAAGAGGCTCTTTGTGCTTTCTCTCTTGAGAGGAGAGCTGGGGGCTGGGGGCTGGGGGTGGAGGGTCAGAGGTAACTGAAAGAGTAGAAAAGGCAGGCATCACCCGCCAGGAAGAGCCAGTAGCTATGACTTGTGTGAGCAGAGCCGTTCCAGTCAGAGAGCACCTTTGGATTTCTGCTCCTCCACTCGGCTCCGCCAGGTCAGTACGGGGAAGCGAGGCGAGGTGGCCTCCACTTACATGGGTGTTTGAGAAGCGAGTGCACTTTAGAATGCTCTGGGTTGTTCTAAAGGCTTTTATGGAGGAGATGTGGTTAGTTTGAATGATGTTGAGTTTGCTGTAAGCTCTTGTCGTGATAAGCCGGAGCCAGGCCCTGTGGGCAGACAGGCTCCGGCTGGTGCAGGCTGCTGGATTGTTTTATCATCCCTAAGCAAATACTGCTAGCTGTGAAGCATTTCCCCAAACATTTGTTTATACATCAGTGCACACTTGTCTTGACACGACTGCTCCGCAGAACGGGAGCTTTGTGTAAGGGTTGTCACGAGAGGCAGTGACATTCTGACAGCTCAACGGTGTGTTTGGAGTAAGTGCTCGTTCAGGGTCGGAGTGTGATGCAGGACGATGCGGACGTGTCGGCTCCTCTTAGATGTTTGATGCGTTTTGAGATGATGCAGCTGTTCGATGCACGTCTTCAGTGTGCAGCCAGCCTCGAGTTTCTCAGTGTTTGTGGTGTTTTCATTCCTTTAGACGTCTTCCACCTTCTCTGTGAGAACTGGCCCTCGGCATTTGTGCTGTCTGCCTTTCTGCCCCGGGCACTCGTCTGAAGGCGGCGATGATGACAGAAACCCAAGAACCGCTCTTGTCATGAGGTGGAAAGCAAAAACAAACAATGAGAGACGGAATAAGGAAACAAAAGGATGAAAAGAAAAAAGGGAGAACAACAGAAGAGCTTAGCGCTACCAACCCCCCGGGGGGTAAATGCTGGTTTCGCGTGTTACAACTTGTTGGGTAACTGAAGTTTTTGTGTGAAGTGATTCTTGTGTCGTGGGAAGGGTAACGTTGCAGGGCTGTCAGCGCTCAGAGCAGTCGGGAGCTGACTTTTATGTGAGGGCAGACCTTTCCTCTGGCCGCTCGCGTCCTTCAGCCCCGTCCTACCACACTCGTGTGTGAGCAAGCAAACGGGATCTGCTGCGACAGAACCATGGACCTCTGCTGAAAGGTTGGTTCCTCCTCCTTGAGCTCTTATCGGCAGCTTAAAGAACCGTTTAAACTGTTCCAGCTAGCCTGCTGGTTTACTCACATAATGTTCATGCCAGTCTAACTTTTGCTGACATTGGGAGCATTTGCAAAACTTACGAGACCGCTGAGCTGCAGCTGAACGCTTGCTTTAGGAGGGTTCTCTTCAAACACGAAGCATTCACTCTTTTCCTCACTAGATGGGAGCAAAGAAGCACCAGTCCGCTCTCTGAAGCACCACGGCTAATGTGCTAACTAGCGGTGTCGTAATTATCCTTTTTATAAACATGAAACCAGCTAATTGAAGCTCTGACTAAGTCATAAATATGAACCAGAATGGCTGCTGTGGTGAACGCCAGCGACTCACGGTGACCGTTGTCGGGGAAAGCTGCAGAATTAGAAAGTCTTCAGCTGCGGTCCTGAGCGTGTCTGGTTAGGATGTGATCACAGCGACAGGCTCTGAATCCTTGAATGGGTGTAGTCTCCTATCTACTCGCTTCTCGGTGTGTGGGGTTCCTCCTCAGTGAAGTAGATCATGTTGTGCCTGAACGAGTTCCCCGAGCGATCGATGTAATGTGAACTCGCTCGTACTTTGAACGGTAAAGTGACGCAGCCATTCTGGCGATTGTGAACAGGTTTGTGAGTGGGTCTGTCTCAAAGTTAAATATAGATCATCGTACCAGATTCCCGTGGAGCTAAAACCGCGGCTAAAACAAACAGCTAACCGTAGACATTATAAATAGTAGAGCCTGCACTGGCTGCAGCCGCACGAGCACCCAGATGGAGCACTGTGTGGTGTGTTTCTGCACAGTAGGCGGTATAGTCAACGCAGTGTCTACGTTTTGTTGTCTATGCTGTTAACAATACAGGGTTACGGTGTTGTATTCTTATTTGTTTGGGCTGATTGTCGCACCTTATGAACCGAGTTCTGTTACTGTTCTTTTTCTTTGGGCAAACGGGTCAGAACATTCAGCCACAGAAGCTGAAAAGTGATGTTATAAAAGAGAGAATTAATGTTTTGTACTCTGAGGTGCATCATTGTTTCCTACCGCCGCCTGGATCCTCCCTCGGATGGTTTAATGATTTTAAAATTCAAACAGCATGTTGTTGAGATGAGACTGTAGGGGTACGAGCTGCAGCGGCACTGGTGTGGGGGTGGACGAAGGGGGCAACAACTGGAAATGCCAGAATCCTGAGGGTAACGGCGCAGTTCCTCCCCTCTTCCTCACGGGTTCCTGTCCCTCTTGGTCGTAATTTTAGGTCTTACTCCTCATCAGACTCCCTTTCTTATTTTAGTAGTTTTAGTGTTTCCAGTTCCTGTTTAGCGCCTCGTATGTGCATGACCTTTGACCCCTGTGTTCTTATCTCCTCGGTTAGTTATACTGCAGCCATTCTTCGGTTTTTATTCCTCAGATTGGATTGTAAGGTCGTGTTTTTGTGTTCAGTCTAGTTCATTGTTGTCTTCCTAGTTGTCAGTTGTTCTCCAGCCTTGTGTCCCAGTGGTCAGTTAGTTCTGGTTCTTCAGTTTGATGTTTTCTCCTTAAGTTTCTTTTAGCTTTTGGGTTTTGTTTATGCCTGTGTTTGTATTAGGGCTGCAGCTATCGAATCTTTTATCGATTAATCGAGTACTCTATCGAATCTTTTATCGATTAATCGAGTACTCTAATAAATTACTCTTTTGCGTTTGTAAACCATTATATCAAACAGCATGTTATAAATATGAAAGACCTCTTGAAATGAGACAGCATTTGCCAGTTATTCCTCAAGTTTTATTCAAATTTAGTTTTCAAAACTTCAGCACTTCAACTTTACTTCACAGTAAACAAATGCGAGCGGCTGCGGCCCAAACAGAACCAGAACCGTTCACGGCGCATGCGCAAACATGGCTCGCCAGCTGTTTCCCTATTAGCACACGTTCGTTTTAATTCCTACACCTTTTTTTCTCACACTAACAAGGATTGCCGAAAGCACGTTTGCCGTGGTTATGTCAAATTATACTGATCACACAACATTTATTTACTTCCTTTCGTTTTAGATTAGCAGCAACAGAAATGCTGCTAAAAACACACAATTATGTGAAGCTGGAAAAATTAGAATACTGTACAAAATTACATTTATTTCTGTAATTTAACTAGACTGAGAGACCATTTAAAGGCTCGGGAACCTTTACAGGTGTTTCTATTTGCAATTTTAAATGTTAGCTGATTGGGGTCTTGTTAAATATCACACAGTGACCTTTTAATAGTCTAGATTAGTGTAATGCTGCTGTTAGTAGTTCCTCCTGTTAAGTGCTTATTTATTTAAATTATTCAGGTTTATATAAAACATTTGGACATACATTTTATTATGTTCCAGTCATTAGTCATTTATATTTTACTATTGTAGTAATTCTTGCATTCTTTGATGAAAAAAGTAACTAAGTAGTTATTTTTGTTGGTAATTAGTTACTTTTATGATCTTGTAACTCAGTTAGTAACTGAGTTACTTTTTTGACAAAGTAATCAGTAACTATAACTAATTACTTTTTTAAAGTAACGTTCCCAACACTGACCATGAATTAATTAAACATGAATTAAACGAATCCTCGAGGCAGAGAATCGGACTCGAGGATTTTTTGTACTCGAATTATTTGAGGTACTCGAGGAATCGTTTCAGCCCTAGTTTGTATGCCTCCTCAGCAGTAAGTCACACCTGTTAAACAGTAGTCGGCACACCCGGTTCCCTTCACCTCCTCGGTCCATTTCCCTTGTTCTTGTTGGTTTCCAGTTAAACTTGGAACGATTCCTGTTCCTGACCCAGCTCCTTACCTGGCTGCCTCCTGGAAGTCTTCACCTGCATTTTGGTCTTCACAACAACAACATCTATGAACTAGTTCCTTTTTGGAACTGTGAGCCATGAGCTGAACTAGTTCATTTTAAAAGGTGTGAACTGAACTTTGAACTAGTTCGTATATAAATCCAACTTTGTTTCCTGAGTTCTGGAGCATTTTCACAGTTTAATTGTATGAATCTATTTAAATTAACAAATGAAATAAGTGACCTTTAAAAACAATTACCAGTGAAATAACAAAAACATTGAGATTTTCCCAGAACCAGGCTTTCTTGTGAGATTGCCGGTGTAAGCGCCCCAAATCGGTTCTACGAATGTGGTGTAGGGTTTGGTAAACTGAGTGCTTTAAGAGCTCAATATATATATTACCTCTACCTATGACCAATAAGGTGTGATACTCTATCTAAACATAGAACATCACCCTGCCTGGTCTTTGTGTGTTTATCAGAAGATTCTAGGATTCTTTATTCATCAGGGGATTGTACACACTTTGTTTAGATTCAGAAAAGAGTCAGGTTTATAAAAGTAAGAATTTATTTTACCAACAATTAAAACATGAGAGGTTAACTAACATTTACTGTGATGGATGGAACTAGATGTGATGTATGAACCTATGTGTGAATGCGATGTTAGTCAGAACTTCCGTATCTAGGAGAGCCGAGTTCTGGATGCAAAAGAATTTGGTTTGCGTTAAGCTATGAGTTGATTGTTATCAAAAGCACATCAGACGCAATCTCACTGTGTTCTACGTACCCAAGTGGAGAGCCCTTTTGGATCCGAGATATCAGGGGAGGTCGGAGACCCCGGGTACCGAAGTCCGTAGTTTAACTGCAGTACGACCAGGTCAGTCCAGAGTCATCTCCAGGTAACGACAGTTGGAACTAGTTTGCGTCTCAGGAATAACTCTTAAGGAGTTGAACAAATCAGCTTGTTCTGCAGGAACTATTTTGTTGTGTCAGCTTCGCAGGTGCAAAAAGGTTTTGATGACGTGTCAACAGCTTTGGTGGTTAAAGACTTGTTGCTCCAGGTGGCCGGTCTGGAGCTTTCTCTAGAACTCAGGGAAAACCCGAGTAATCTGGTTTTAATGTTCTCATGTTATGATTGTGTAGCCAACCAGAGGTTGACAAGTTTGAGGATTATTACCAAGAATCTCAGAAACACACCTTCTTTGATACTGGAGGCTCTGATCTGGGGTAACGGCTATTTTAGTGTCATGGGCTTAACTTAACCTTACTTTGTTCTTGTGTGAGTGCAAATGTTATGACCTTGTCAAGTAATCATACTGAAGCATATATCATTGAGCACAGATTAATGAAACATTTCATTATTTTATAATTATTATAAGTAGCAATAAACAAACATTTATTTAATGATTATCTAGCTTATAAGTTTTAGAAGTTCATATTTAATTTTAAGTCTTCTTTCTTCTGTGAAGCAAGGAGTCTTAGATAAGAGGGTGCTCTGTGAGGGACCTTGGAAAGAACAGGACGTCAACAAGCGGTGCGGGATCTTGTGGCTTGTTGGCAGATAGAATATAAAATCCACCTCATAGGATGGAATTAGGTCTGTAGATGACCGATGACCTATAGGTCAATCTGTAGGTGAAAACTGACCATTTGTGGACATTACAGTGGCTAGCCTGAAAGTCCTCCCAGTCACCATGGTAACACGTGCTGGAGAACAAACCTGGTGGCAGGCTAGCGGCTGGGCTTACCGATGCTCTGTGAATATGATTGGACGAGGCAAGTTTACTTCACCTTTTTCTTGTCGGTGGCTGGCAGCTACAAGGGGGTGAATTAGCGCCACTGCTGGCCCACAGCGGTAGTAGCAGCTTTGTTCAAAAGGCTAAATTATTAATAAATCTGGAGTCTAAACATTTAAACTTGAGCTCTAATTGGATTTTCAATTTTGTTTTTAATCTTCATTTGCAGCCAAGAGCTGATGTTAGCATCATTAATAATTATAATTATACATCAGCTTTTGTCTGGGATGGACCCAGATCATTATGAATATGTGGAAATAGCCTTAAACTACCTTACAGCTGCTAACATAATACATGTACAAGGAAATACTTTATTGATGTGACTATTTATTTACTCTGGTCACACATGGCAAACACGCTAATATTTGTTCTGAATGACATATATGATGTTTTTCCTTGGTGAGTAATATGAGAGCTAAACGGTTTACAGCGTTAACGTCACATAACCCCCACGAACGTAGATTCTTAAAACTCACAGCTGCTCAGCAAAAACAAAGTCCACCGGTCTAAAAACATCCAGACTCTGGAGTAGAACATGAAAACGACACATAAATGATGAAAAATTTAATAAATGATGAATGACCCGCACTTGTATAGCGCCTCTCAGAGTAAGCACTTTACACTACAGTGTATCATTCATCCATTCACACACACATTCACACACTGATGGTGATGAGCTATGCTGCCCTGGGGCGCACTGACAGAGGCGAGGCTGCCGAGCACAGGCGCCACCGGTCCCTCCGACCGCCACCAGCAGGCAAGGTAGGTTAAGTGTCTTGCCCAAGGGACACCACAGCAGAATTCTCTGTCTGGAGCCGGGTTCGAACCTGCAACCTTCCGATTACTGGACAACCGGCTCAACCTGTTGAGCTACTGCTGCCCATATAAAAAAGCGAAGAAACATGGGCTGAAGCAGAATTCCAACATTGCTTTGGAAACATGTAAACTCTATGCATTCTAACTAATAAATAGTTACACAGCTTTATTCAAACAGCTCATGGTCTCTATTTTAGTTCTGATACCTTTGTAGTTCATGTAGGAATGAATAATTATTGCTCCTTCTGGATGAAAAATGAGGCTCTCTCTCTCCCACTCTATCCCATCCTTCCATTCTCATTTATCTAGCATCAAATAACAGGAGCTGCCTATGGATGCGCGTGAGCCTTGATTGCTGATCCTTGCTTAGATTATAATTGGGTTGAATCCACCTGAGAATTGTTCATGAATCCGTCGAAACCGGGAGGGGAGGGTAGTGCTTTGTCAAGCAGGGATTTATCAGGAGGTCCCTGATGATTTAAACTTGTCTCTCGTCTTCTTCTGCCTATCCGGGTCAGGGTCGCGGGGGCAGCATCCCAACTAGGAAGTTACAGATCGTCCTTTCCCCGGTCACCTTCACCAGCTCCTCCGGTAGGACCCTAAGGCGTTCCTGGGCCAGTTCGGAGATGTACTTTCCTGTCCTGGGTCGATCAGGGGGCCTCCTGCTTGCAGGACATGCCTGAAACACCAGGACGAAAACCACATCGCTCCTCCTCTATCTGAGGTTCAATTATCAGCCAGACCCTCCTCTCTAGTACCTTGGAGTAGACCTTTCCCGGGAGGCTGAGGAGTGTGATTCCCCCTATAGTTGGAACACACCCTCCGGTCACCCTTTTTAAAAATTGGGACCACCACCCCGGTCTGCCACTGCACAGGAACTGCCCCCGATGACCACGCAATGTTGCAGAGATGTATCAACCAAAACAGTCCTACAACATCCAAAGCCTTGAGATACCCAGGTTGGATCTTATCCACCCCAGGGGCTCCGCCGCTGCGTAGTTGTTTGACTACCTCAGCGACTTCTGCCCCAGAGATTGGATAGTCCATCCTCAGGTCTCCCAGCTCTGGTTCCTCCTTGGAATGTGTGTCAGTTGAATTGAGGAGCTCCTCAAAGTATTCCTTCCACCACTCGACTATAGCCCCAATTAACGTTAACATCTCCCCATCCACACTGTAAACAGTGTGAGAAAGTTGCTGCCTTCCTCCCCTGAGGCGCCGGATGGTTTGCCAGTTGATTACTGATGATGAGTGATGAGTCTTTCTCCATGCTCTCGTGAAACTCCTCCCACGCCCGAGATTTTGCCTTGTCAACTGCCACTGCTGCACCCCACTTGGCTCTCTGGTACCTGTCTGCTGCCTCTGGAGACCCACAGACCAGCCACATCCTTTAGGCCTCCTCCTTCATCTTGAAAGCTCCCCTAACCTCTGGTGTCCACCAGCGGGTATGGGGGTTACTGCCACGACTGGCATTGGCCACCTTGCGACCACAGCTAGCAACAGCCGCCTCAACATTTGCAGAGCGGAACAAGGCCCATTCAGTCTCAATGTCCCCCACTGCTCTCAGGCCGTGGTCAAAGCTCTGCTGGAGGTGGGAACTGAAGACCATCTGGACAGGTTAATCTTCCAGGCATTCACAGCAAACCCTCACAATACTTTTGGGTCTACCAGGTCTGCGCAGCATCTTCCCCTGACATCTGATCCAGCTCACCACCAGGCGGTGATCCGTTGACAGCTCCACTCCTCTCTTTACTTGAGTGTTCAAAACATATGGTCTCAGGTCAGATGAAACAACTACAAAGTTAATTGTTGACCTGTAACCTAGGCTGCCCTCGTACCAGGTATACTGATGGGCATCCCCGTTTCCCGACCAGAAGGCACAGGGAAGATACCCTTTCATCCCCCGGAGAATCAAATCAAATCAACTTTATTTATATAGTACTTTTCATACAAAAAAAATGCAACTCTAAGTGCTTCACAGATTAAAATGGCCCCATAGATCCCATATTCCCATCCCAGCCCCCCTCCCCAAGTATAAAACAATTGACAAATACAGTTCCCCTCCTGCAACCAATTTCCAAGGTGAACGTACACTCTGATAACTACATTCTAACTACATTTTAACTACATTCTGGGGACTTCCTGAGAGTAATGAATTACAGTAATCCAGTCTTGATGTAATAAATGCATGAACTAGTTTTTCAGCATCACTCCTGGAAAGGATGCTTCTAATCTTAGCAATATTCCGAAGGTGGAAAAAGGAAATCCTACAAACCTGTTTAACCTGGGATTTGAATGACATGTCCTGGTCAAAGATAACACCAAGCTTCCTTACTTTGTTCTCGGAGATTAATGTAATGCCATTCAGGTCAGGTGATTGGCTAAGCAATTTCCTTTTCTGGATTTCTCATCCAAAGATGAGAACTTACATCTTGTCTTGATTTAAAAGCAAAAAGTTTAGAGTCATCCAATTTTTTATGTCCTCAAGACAAGCCTGTAATCTACCTAACCGATTAGGTTAACCAGGGTTAATGGATAAATATAACTGAGTATCGTCAGCATAACAGTGGAAGTTTATCCCATGCTGTCTAATGATTTTACCAATTGGGAGCATATATATAGTAAAAATAATTGGTCCAAGCACTGAACCCTGTGGTACTCCACAAGTAACCCTGGAGTATGAAGAAGATTTGTCTTGTACATTTACAAAATGAAATCTGTCAGACAGGTAGGATTTAAACCAGCCTAACGCTGTTCCTTTGATCCCTACAACATGTTCAAGTCTTTCTAAAAGAACATTGTGATCAACTGTGTCAAAGGCAGCACTGAGATCTAACAAGACTAGAACAGACACAAGATTCTTATCTGAGGCCATGAGAATATCACTTGTAACTCTCACTAATGCAGTTTCAGTGCTGTGATACTCTCTAAAACCAGACTGAAATTCCTCAAACAGAGCATTAGTGTTTAAATGCTCACATACTTGGATGACCACTATTTTCTCCAGGACTTTGGATAAAAATGGAAGGTTAGATATTGGTCTATAATTCATTGGGTCATCTGGATCCTGAGAAGGCTTCTTAAGTGAAGGTTTGATTACAGCAACCTTAAAATCCTGTGGTACATACCCATTTACTAAGGATAGATTGATTATATCTAGAATGGGGGCAGTAACCAAAGGAAATGCTTCTTTAAATAATTTGGTTGGGATTGGATCCAAAATGCAAGTTGAAGGTTTAGATGAAGCTAATATTTTTGATAACTCTGAAAGCTCAACTGGATCAAAACGGTTCAAACACAGATGAGGTTCTACAGTCACCTCTGATGCTGCCTCACTTACTGAGGAAGAAGAAATCGCATTAGGGAGGATGCTAAAGATTTTGTTTCTAATAGAATTAATTTTACTTGTAAAAAATCCCATGAAGTCATTGCTGCTGAGGGCTAAGGGAATAGATGGCTCAGAGCTATGATTCTGTGTAAGTTTAGCAACTGTACTGAAAAGAAATTTAGGATTATTCTTATTCTCCTCAATTAGTGCTGAAAAATAAGCAGTTCTAGTTTGTCGAAGCTTATTTTTATAAAGCACAAGACTATTTTTCCAGGATAGGTAGGCCTCCTCATGGTGCGTAGAGCGCCATGTTCTCTCCAATTACCTAGAGTTTTGTTTTAAGGCTCGTAAATGAGAGTTAAACCAGGGAGCCAACTTCCTGTCCCTAATTACCTTCTTTTTTAAAGGGGCAACATCATCTATGCCACACGTAAAGAGGAATTAACATGATGAACTAAGGCATCAATTTGTGAGGGGCTAGAACTGAAAATATTGCCCTCTGCTACATGCCTCTGAGATGCTGAGGACAGTAAAGATGGAACAGTTGATTTAAAAGATGCAACTGCGTTGTCAGATAGAGACCGACTAGTGAAATTTACTTTCATGTCTCGAAAACTCAGTTATAAAAAACAAAGGTTATCAGAAAGTGGTCCGAGAGGACTGGATTATGTGGAAAGATCGTTATTTCCTCACACTCAATGCCATAAGTCAGCACAAGGTCCAATGTATGATGGCAGGAGTGGGTGGAGCTATGTATTCTTTGAGTAAAACCAATTGAGTCTAAGATATTACTAAAGGCTACATTGAGGCTATCATTTTCAATGTCCACATGAATGTTGAAATCCCCCACTACAATGACCTTATCAGTATTTAGCACCAAATCTGATAAAAAATCAGAGATCTGATCCAAAAACTCAGAGTAAGGCCCTGGTGGACGATATAAAACTACAAACAAGAGTGGTTTTACAGTTTTGCAATCTGGATTAGGAAAACTAAGAATAAGATGTTCGAATGAACTGTAACTATTAATCTGTAAGGGACTGATTAATAAGTCCGAATGAAAAATGGTTGCTACTCCTCCTCCTCGCCCTGTACTTCGAGCAATACGATGATTTAAATAATTTGAAGGAGTCGACTCGTTTAAGCTAACATAGTCCTCTTGCTGCAGCCAGGATTCTGTGAGAGAGAGCAAAGAGATCTGATTATCACAAATCAAGTCATTAACTAACAAAGTCTTAGAAAAAATGGATCTAATGTTCAATAACCCACATTTAATTTTTCTAGTTTTCTGCTCAGTTGAATTTGTTCTAATATTTATGAGATTTCCATGATTTGCTTTATTAAGCCATAAAGGTTGCGACACCGGTGCTTACGTTCATCAGGAATATAAAAGTAGAGAGTTTCCTGATATTGTTTTTTGGTTTGTTTGCTTCAGGAAACCATGTGGTGTGTGAAGTCAGGAAAATGCGTGAGACTTGAGAGCTCTGATCATGAGGCAACCTACTCCCCACCTGAGCCTCTGCTGCCCCCACATCAAGCCAAATTCAGGTTCATCCATTATGATAAGAATAGCTTAACCTTAATTGATCCCCTTGGGTAAATACTGTTGCTCAAGGGTACTTTGACACATCACCTGAGATTGAACCACTCCCCTTCTCATCGGTGCACCACCCCTCTCCCTATTCAGCAACAGCCACCTTAAATGTTTCCAAACCAAGGTCCCATGAACCACTGGGAAACATAGGAACTGATTTAAGACCTCAGGAACACACCTCGGGGTCAGGTCTGATCATTTGAGCCATTTTAGGTCATCAGTGTGTGGGAGTCAGTTTGTAAAAGTTGTTTTAGAAGTGGTTTATGAAGCTGCTTGAGTGTTTGCTAAAAGCAGCTAATTAACTGATTCATTTACCTCAAAGATCTCCCACAGTTACGGCCAAGCTCGTTGGGCCATTATAGGTTTAAAAGCAACACATGTCGACCAAAGTACTTCACCGCTCAAGTATAAAATCTACAATAAATACAATAGAAAGAAAAAAAGCATACAATGCTGATACGGCAGTGTCGGATACAAAAAATGTCAAAGGTTAAAAGGTCTTTATTTGTCTCCGTTGGGAGAAATTTGGTTTCAGACAGAGGTGACAACTAAATAAAAAAGCCAGTGAATAAAAGAACATTTTTAGTCTGGCCTTAAAGACAGCGGCCAGAGAAGACTGCCCAACACGAAGGGGAAGAAAGCTCGGTCTCCTTTAGGTTTCAGACTTAGGGCCGTAACACCATGTTGGTGCTATGGGTCGTAACACTCAACTACATGAACATGAACTCCCATCAACAATAAAAAAATCACCTGCTTTAATGTAGACTCCTCACTAATAGGAGTTCTTAGTTCCTGGGTACTTTTGTTCTAGTTTACAAAGCTGTTATTATTATGGTCTGGTAGTTATCCAGTAACGCTCTGCATCTACCCTGATCTAGC
>NC_091743.1:1961172-2028672 GCF_043380555.1 Nothobranchius furzeri | reverse complement strand
TGGAGGAGATTTCAGGAGACTGGCGGTTATTCTCGGAGAGCTGGACAGCGCTGTAGAAGGTCCACAACCCATCAGCAGGACCGATACCTGCTCCTTTGTGCAAGGTGGAACAGGCTGAGCTCTGCTCATGCCCTACAGAATGACCTCCAGAGGGCCACTGGTGTGAACGTCTCTACCCAGACAATCAGGAACAGACTTCACGAAGATGGTTGAGGGCCCGACGTCCTGTAGTGGGCCCTGTGCTCACTGCCCAGAACCGTAGAGCTCGACTGGCATTTGCTCAACAACACCAGAATTGGCAAGTCCGCCACTGGCGCCCGGTACTTTTTACAGACGAGAGCAGGTTCACCCTGAGCACCTGTGATAGACGTGAAAGAGTCTGGAGAAGACAAGGAGAACGTTATGCTGCCTGCAACGTCGTTCAACATGACAGGTTTGGTGGTGGGTCAGTGATGGTCTGGGGAGGCGAGGCGTATCCATGGAGGGACGCACAGACCTCTACTGCCTAGGAAATGGTGCCCTGACTGCCATAAGGTATGGAGATGAACCCTTTGTCAGACCCTACGCTGATGCAGCAGGTCCTGGTTTTCTCCTAATGCACGACGATGCCCGGCCTCATGTGGCAAGAGTATGCAGGCAGCACCTGGAGGATGAAGGAATTGAACCAACTGAATGGCCTTCACGATCCCCTGACTTAAACCCAATAGAACATCTGTGGGACGTTATGTTTTGGTCCATTAGGCGGCGCCAGGTTGCTCCTCAGACTGTACAAGAGCTCAGGGATGCCCTCACACAGATCTGGGAGGAAATGCCACTAGACACCATCCGTCGTCTCATTAGGAGCCCCGACGTTGTCAAGCATGCACACACGCTCGCGGGGCCACACAAGATACTGAAAAGCAATCTGAGTTGCAGAAATTAAGTTTTTGAAATAATGGACTAGCCTGCCACGTCTTCATTTCACTCCGATTTTAGGGTGTCTACACAACTGAGCCCTCTGTAGGCTGATAACTTTTATTTCCATTAAAAGACTCGGCATCCTTTGGTTCCTAAGACATTGCCCTGTCCTTAT
This sequence comes from Nothobranchius furzeri, assembly GCF_043380555.1. Classification (NCBI taxonomy): domain Eukaryota; kingdom Metazoa; phylum Chordata; class Actinopteri; order Cyprinodontiformes; family Nothobranchiidae; genus Nothobranchius; species Nothobranchius furzeri. The sequence continues at coordinate 2,027,600 of NC_091743.1, read as the reverse complement.
TTGTATAGATATCCAACTTCATATTGAGATCTGGTGTATCTAATGAGCTTCTTTAAAGTGTTCCTTTCATTTTTGTGAGCGGTGTATTTAGCCAGCTGAAGAAGTCTTCATTTTTTATATCCTAGTTTTATTGATAATTTTTTACCACATATTTTGAATTTGGACTTTTCCAGTCAGCATTTCAGAGGCATTGCTCTGGATGGAACACAGAAGTCCCAATGATCTACTCGGCTCACCTCACATGGACTCACATGAGCTTCCGCTGGCTAAATGAACAGAAGACAAAAATAAAGATGAGTCCTGATATGTTAAGCCCAATCACACTGGCAAGTGTAGCTGAAAAAGAAGGACATGAATGTGGTTAAACTGCTGAAGCCGGGAATCCAACCAGCATGAGGTCATAGCGAAACAGCATGCAACGCTAACTCTATCCACCAAAGCAACAGCCGCCCACTCCAGGGCAGGCCAAGCTCGGAACTCAGCGGCCCGGGACCCAAGGGCGCCTGACCCGGGCAGAGACCCGACAGTGTCCAGGGATCTGGACCCCACCACCAGGAGCGAGCCAGCAGGTACCAAAAACTTCAAGTAGCAGACACGGGAGCTGCGCATACACAGGCTGACTGAGGCACCACCCATCTGCAGGAAATGTGGCAGGGGGAGGGAGGGGGAGGAGACAAGACTCCACCTGACGGATAAAGTCCGTCCCCCCCACCCTCATGCTCACACATGTACACATTCAACCTAAAGACACACAATAATGCAAGTCATGCACCCTCTGATGTACACACCCTAGACACTCTGGTCCTGGTACTGCTGCACAAAGGGAACAACCCATCCTGGACACCAGAGCTGGTCCCGTTCTTGCTGGGCTAATGATGAGCAGGCAACTCTGCCCAACAGCGCCCCCCTCCAGGTGCCGTCGAGTGTGCTTTTGTATGGAATGTCGTTGGTGGAAGTGTTTAATGTGCAAGTTAAAACTGGGGCACAGGCCCTCACGGGACCTCGAAGATGGGAACCATACCCCCTGAACGTACCCACACCCCAAGGCCCTATGTGCATGTTTGTGTGGCGATGTGAAGGAACAAGTGGAGGAAAAGAATGGCCCCCAGTCTAAGCCATCTTCTGGCCCGCGGACCTTGTGTCTGACGTGTTTTACACCATTAAGGATCTTTTTAATCAGACAAAGTGATTTTCTGTTTTTTACATGCTTCCCCTCACATTTACAGTGTACCTATCACTTCAGACCTCGTCTTTTTAAGTGAGAAGTCTTACACAGCCGCTGGCTGCCAGAGTCCCCCTGCAAACAACCCAATGAAAAAAGTTCTGATGGCTTTTTTGACCGATAACCTCTGACCCCTGCAGGGACCCCTGACTCTCTGGCTGAAAAGGAGCTTCAGTTGTTGATGATGATAAACCAGCTGAGTGGTCTGAGGGAGCAGCTGCTAGGCGCCCACTCAGAGCAGAGGAACATGGCCGCCCTGCTGCTGGAGAAGCAACAACAGCAGATGGAGCTGGCCCGGCAGCAGCAGGAACAGGTATCAGACACCTAAAAGCGCAGGTGGAGCTGCACTCAGTATCTGTATCTGAGTATACGCTCGGTATCTGTATCTGAGTATACGCTCGGTATCTGTATCCGAGTATGCGCTCAGTATCTGTATCCGAGTATGCGCTCAGTATCTGTATCCGAGTATGCGCTCAGTATCTGTATCCGAGTATGCGCTCAGTATCTGTATCCGAGTATGCGCTCAGTATCTGTATCCGAGTATGCGCTCAGTATCTGTATCCGAGTATGCGCTCAGTATCTGTATCCGAGTATGCGCTCAGTATCTGTATCCGAGTATGCGCTCATTATCTGTATCCGAGTATGCGCTCATTATCTGTATCCGAGTATGCGCTCAGTATCTGTATCCGAGTATGCGCTCAGTATCTGTATCCGAGTATGCGCTCAGTATCTGTATCCGAGTATGCGCTCAGTATCTGTATCCGAGTATGCGCTCAGTATCTGTATCCGAGTATGCGCTCGGTATCTGTATCCGAGTATGCGCTCAGTATCTGTATCCGAGTATGCGCTCAGTATCTGTATCCGAGTATGCGCTCGGTATCTGTATCCGAGTATGAGCTCGGTATCTGTATCCGAGTATGCGCTCGGTATCAGTATCCGAGTATGCGCTCGGTATCTGTATCCGAGTATGCGCTCGGTATCTGTATCCGAGTATGCGCTCGGTATCTGTATCCGAGTATGCGCTCGGTATCTGTATCCGAGTATGCGCTCGGTATCTGTATCCGAGTATGCGCTCGGTATCTGTATCCGAGTATGCGCTCAGTATCTGTATCCGAGTATGCGCTCAGTATCTGTATCCGAGTATACGCTCAGTATCTGTATCCGAGTATGCGCTCAGTATCTGTATCCGAGTATGCGCTCGGTATCAGTATCCGAGTATGAGCTCGGTATCTGTATCCGAGTATGCGCTCGGTATCAGTATCCGAGTATGCGCTCAGTATCTGTATCCGAGTATGCGCTCAGTATCTGTATCCGAGTATGCGCTCAGTATCTGTATCCGAGTATGCGCTCGGTATCAGTATCCGAGTATGCGCTCGGTATCTGTATCCGAGTATGCGCTCAGTATCTGTATCCGAGTATGCGCTCAGTATCTGTATCCGAGTATGCGCTCAGTATCTGTATCCGAGTATGCGCTCAGTATCTGTATCCGAGTATGCGCTCAGTATCTGTATCCGAGTATGCGCTCAGTATCTGTATCCGAGTATGCGCTCAGTATCTGTATCCGAGTATGCGCTCAGTATCTGTATCCGAGTATGCGCTCAGTATCTGTATCCGAGTATGCGCTCAGTATCTGTATCCGAGTATGCGCTCATTATCTGTATCCGAGTATGCGCTCAGTATCTGTATCCGAGTATGCGCTCAGTATCTGTATCCGAGTATGCGCTCAGTATCTGTATCCGAGTATGCGCTCAGTATCTGTATCCGAGTATGCGCTCAGTATCTGTATCCGAGTATGCGCTCAGTATCTGTATCCGAGTATACGCTCAGTATCTGTATCCGAGTATGCGCTCGGTATCAGTATCCGAGTATGAGCTCAGTATCTGTATCCGAGTATGCGCTCGGTATCTGTATCCGAGTATGCGCTCAGTATCTGTATCCGAGTATGCGCTCAGTATCTGTATCCGAGTATGCGCTCAGTATCTGTATCCGAGTATGAGCTCGGTATCTGTATCCGAGTATGCGCTCGGTATCAGTATCCGAGTATGCGCTCGGTATCTGTATCCGAGTATGCGCTCGGTATCTGTATCCGAGTATGCGCTCGGTATCTGTATCCGAGTATGCGCTCGGTATCTGTATCCGAGTATGCGCTCGGTATCTGTATCCGAGTATGCGCTCGGTATCTGTATCCGAGTATGCGCTCAGTATCTGTATCCGAGTATACGCTCAGTATCTGTATCCGAGTATGCGCTCAGTATCTGTATCCGAGTATGCGCTCGGTATCAGTATCCGAGTATGAGCTCAGTATCTGTATCCGAGTATGCGCTCGGTATCAGTATCCGAGTATGCGCTCAGTATCTGTATCCGAGTATGCGCTCAGTATCTGTATCCGAGTATGCGCTCAGTATCTGTATCCGAGTATGCGCTCGGTATCAGTATCCGAGTATGCGCTCGGTATCTGTATCTGAGTATGCGCTCAGTATCTGTATCCGAGTATGCGCTCAGTATCTGTATCCGAGTATGCGCTCAGTATCTGTATCCGAGTATGCGCTCAGTATCTGTATCCGAGTATGCGCTCAGTATCTGTATCCGAGTATGCGCTCGGTATCTGTATCCGAGTATGCGCTCGGTATCTGTATCCGAGTATGCGCTCGGTATCAGTATCCGAGTATGCGCTCGGTATCTGTATCCGAGTATGCGCTCGGTATCAGTATCCGAGTATGCGCTCGGTATCAGTATCCGAGTATGCGCTCGGTATCTGTATCCGAGTATGCGCTCGGTATCAGTATCCGAGTATGCGCTCGGTATCTGTATCCGAGTATGCGCTCAGTATCTGTATCCGAGTATGCGCTCGGTATCTGTATCCGAGTATGCGCTCAGTATCTGTATCCGAGTATGCGCTCGGTATCTGTATCCGAGTATGAGCTCAGTATCTGTATCCGAGTATGCGCTCGGTATCAGTATCCGAGTATGCGCTCAGTATCTGTATCCGAGTATGCGCTCAGTATCTGTATCCGAGTATGCGCTCGGTATCTGTATCCGAGTATGAGCTCAGTATCTGTATCCGAGTATGCGCTCAGTATCAGTATCCGAGTATGCGCTCGGTATCTGTATCCGAGTATGCGCTCGGTATCTGTATCCGAGTATGCGCTCAGTGTTACGACGAACGCCCCTGATTCATTAGCCTGTTTCTGCTTGTTCGAACAGTCCACTCTGGGCTCTCTTGTTCCCCGTCCAGCTGGTTGCAGCTAACGAACATACCTTGTGTCTCAGATTGCCAAGCAGCAGCAGCAGCTGATCCAGCAGCAGCACAAGATCAACCTGCTTCAGCAGCAGATCCAGGTCAGTGTCTCTTTCCCGTCTGTTTCCAGACTTCCCAATGGCCCTGACTCCAGATGAGCAGTGAAGTGCTGGAGAAACTTAGATTAAATGTGCTCGTTGCCCTGCTCTGCCCCAGCAGGTGAACATACCCTATGTGATGATCCCAGCCTTCCACCCAAACAGCCAGCCCCTCCCCGACCCCCCGATGACATTACCGCTACAGCCCATCCCCTGCAAGCCAAGTGAGTGGGGCACTTTCATTTGTTCGAATGTTAACTTTGTTTTTAAATGTCAGTTTATGGTGGCGCTTCAAAGTGTAGCGCACACACACACACACACACACACACACACACACACACACACACACACACACACACACACACACCAGGGTATCCATGGGTCCTTAAAAAGTCTTAAAAAGTCTTAAATTAGCGTTTCCAAATTTAAGGCCTTAAAAATCCTTAAAAATGACAAATAATCCTTAAATCCAGTTTCCAAAGGTCTTAAATTACCAAAGACCCAATAAACAAGATTCTTTTATTTCTATAAAAATTTCGTGAATTTCTAGTTAGTGTTCAGCGTTTTTTGTGTACGATGTTGGCGTAAGCGGAACCGTACACATGCAGCTGGTTGTGAAAGGGGACTATTTTTAGATGAGCGCATTAGCTGGTTAAGCTAGTGGGAGCTTGCGCCATGGGGAAGTGCAAGTGTAATGGTAACAGGATGGCTAATTCCACGTTGGCGACGTGGTTAGCACCGCTTCCAGGCAATAGCTGGAAATTATAGCTTAAATTTAATTTTGAAAATAGCTTAAATTTGGTCAAAATGGTCTTAAAAAGTCTTAAATTCGGCTCCCTTAAACCTGCACACACACACACACACACACACACACACACATTACTTAGGGGGGAAGCTGGGATTGAACCATCAACCTTCTGAGCAGTAGACAACCACCGGGCACACTGACAGGCCACCTTGCTCAAGAGCCGTGTTTTGGTTGTTACCCTGAGCTCAGGACCAATAGTGGCAGGTGGACCTTCACGGTGGAACCCGCATCTGTGGGCCATGAACCCAACCCGTCAAAAAGCCAGAACATTCAGATATTTTGGACCTGAGTGTTTCCTTTATCACGTTGTTTATGACATATTTTTGCATCACATTTGACACATCAGGTGTCTTTGGCAGCTTTTTGTTAACAACAATTTTCACTTTAGACAAATCATTTAGAAAACGATGGAACGTGTTTTAAAGGTTTTCCTCGTTACTCTTTTTTCACATAACACGTACAACCAGCCACCTAGCAGCTGGACTTGAACGCTCCACAAAAAAGAAATAAAAATAATCTACACACTGCTTTTATTCATCCAGTCAACATCTGAACATGAAATTGAACAATATTTCAGTGTTATTTTCATACATCCCTACTTAAATTCATGTAATATCAGTAAATATCAGTTATCAGATGTAAAGTATTTTCCGGAGTATGTCGCACCAGCCATCAAATATATAATGAAGAAGAAAAAAACATATAAGTTGCATTTTGGGGGGAAATTTGATTATTTTTCTTACAAAATCTGAGACCAAGCGTTTCACATTGCGAGACAAGTACCGGTAGCAATAACAGAATAAACAACGCGGCGCAGCAGCGCGCCACGGTCTCCAGCAGAGGATGGCGGTGTTTCAGACCCTCCCAGCGGGACAGGGGAGCTGACACCTGGTTCTGAGCCGGCCCGCAGCAGCACGGTTTACATAATTTGGTATATGCTGTAAGTCACTTTGGTATATAAGTCACAGGACCAGCCAGACTATGAAAAAAAGTGTGACTTATAGTCCAGGAAATACGGTAGCTGCAAAAGGAATATGGGATGTTGACATTGGCCTACATTTTCACCTCCTCTAGTCTTTTTCCCATCCAAAACTAGATACATATGTAAATATAGCATGGACATTATTATTTCCACTATTCTATTGTGGAAATACTCAAAATGTATTTGAAGATGGCATTGAAGGGGCACAGCAGTAGAAACACAGAGGGACCGCACTGATAGTAACGTTACTGAGGTACACCGTGGGAAGTACACCCACATCCCCCACGGGTGCCACGCCCCACTAACAGACCACTGCACAAGAGAAAACCACCTAACGGACCGGGACGGTACACGGGTCCTAACCACAGAAACACAAATATGAAAGATGGATCAAAGCAGCGATAGAGGTAAGGGGATAAGGACCATGAACAGAGACGATTGAGTAATCACATGGATCACGCATGGGACTGTGTCATCAGCAGGGAGGAGGCGGCAGTAGAGGGCGACGCTGTCCTCTGCTGCCGTGGATAAAAGGACGATCGCCACCGTCACCGGCGAGCTCTGATGACGGTGTCTGCCCTCCACGGTCGTCTCTGGTGATCCGAGGAGCTCCAGCTCTGACAGAGAGAAGCATCTCTCTAGTGTATCATCTTAGCTGGCTCTGTTAACAAAAGTGTTTACTTTCATTGTCAGCATCGTTGCTGGCCAGAGCTTGGCAGTGACTCCCCATGTGACGGTGACACCCCCCTTTCTTGCATCAAGGTGCAACACAGTCCAACGCTGCTGCAGTATTTCTACCAAGCTTGGCGGAACGAAAATTCCCACTTCGCCATGCCACCACGGCGCTTTCGGTTTTGCGGCAGTGTTACGCCGATACGCTGCTGGCATGGTGTGTCTGCTGTGGGACCAAAGACTGAACATGTCTCTTTGTTTGTACAGCCACTGACTACCCCATGCAGCTGCTCCCAAACACCCACCCCACGCCCATCAAGAGGAGCAGTAGTTCCTTCCGGCAGGTACATCATTGTAATGTTTACATTGTGATTCAGCTCTTTGTCTGTTGGCGCACACGGCAGAGAGCGAGAGTAAGGTATCCTGAGTGAGGGTGTGTGTGTCTTCTGTGCAGTGTGTGTTGGTACTGATTGAATACATGTCTTGTGGTCTGAAGGATGTTGAAGAAAGTGAATCTCTTGGGATTGAACCAAGTGGGTTTTTTTCTGGGAATTTGGGAGGCTGAAAAGCTTTAGGAGCACACCACACCCTCTGTTCAAAGCTTTAGCGTGTGTGTGCTGCATGAGTCGCTTGCACGATAGGTTCTCAGGAACAGATAGACCAACATGACTTGAGTAAACAATAGCAACAGGAGGACGAGGAGCCTAAAGTGCTCTGAAGGTGTGACAGATGCGTTCTAACACGTTAGATCGTACTGTGAACATCCAGAATGCATCACACCCTCGACCTTCGTCTTTATAACTGAGTTTGAGTCAGAGTCCCACCCTGCTCATATGCTTTGTCTGTGTGTTCAGGAGGCTAGTCAGCCCTTAAACCTGACCTCTAAGCACAAAGGCCTGGATCTGGGGAAAACGTCAAGTCCACAGAGCCTGGATCTGGGATCTCTGGCACTGCAGGGGGCCTACAGATCCCGAGATCTCCAAAGAGAGGTGTCCCACAGTCCGACGCGATCTGCACTCAGTGAGTAACTTATTAACATACGAGAGCTGGGAGGTCATGTAGGGAGCTGCCATGAGGGTGACACTCCTATTGGACTAAAATCTCATTGGCAAATTAAAATACTCTATCAAATTACATCCAAGTAAAAGCAAAGCCGAGCCCAGACTGGTGACTGAAGCACTGAACAGAGGATAACATAGTTCTGAAGTTCCTACTTGATTTTTTTACTGAACTACAAGTAAAAAAGTACTTGCCTAAATTTTTACTCAAGTAAAAAGTATCGTGAATAAAATGTACTCAAAGCAAAAGTTTGTTACACTTTTGTCAGCGTAAGGATGGCTACATCTAAGTAGTGCTAAATCACAATGCCAGCTCACAACACACACACACACACACACACACACACACACACACACACACACACACACACACACACACACACACACAGCTGAACTAGCTCCAGTATGAAGGTGTTCTAACGTTGTTGTTGCTGGCTGTGAAGGTGGCCTGTACATCTGAGATGCTCTTTCTTTTTTCTGAGCAATCCTAACTTTGTTCTGTTTTCTTCCTGGTTGTTACCTTTGTGCTATGCTCTTGTTTCAGGTTTCCTAGGAGACGGCGATGTGGTCACCCAGGCCATTCACGATGCCCAGCAGCTCCTGAGGACTCACAGCAGTGGAGGCAGAGACAGGGAGAGGGACAGTGGGGGGAAAATGGTGAGCTAGAAGTGATAAAAGTGCTGCCTTGTCTGCGCCCTTAACCTAGCTGTAGGTCCGACATCAATTTACTCAGTCGGTGAGGAGCAAAAACAAGCAAGCAGACCAGAAAGCAACTCGATCATTTATGTGTTTGTATTTCTTGGGCTAGGGCTCATCATCATAAAACTATCTGCTATTTTGTACGTGTGGAGTTGGCGTGTTTCACCCACCCGCATGTGGAGTTGGCGTGTTTCACCCACCCGCATGTGGAGTTGGTGTGTTTCACCCACCCACGTGTGGAGTTGGTGTGTTTCACCCATCCATGTGTGGAGTTGGTGTGTTTCACCCACCTGTGTGTGGAGTTGGCGTGTTTCACCCACCCGCATGTGGAGTTGGTGTGTTTCATCCACCCACGTGTGGAGTTGGTGTGTTTCACCCACCCACGTGTGGAGTTGGTGTGTTTCACCCACCCACGTGTGGAGTTGGTGTGTTTCGTCCACCCACGTGTGGAGTTGGTGTGTTTCACCCACCTGTGTGTGGAGTTAGCGTGTTTCACCCACCCACGTGTGGAGTTGGTGTGTTTCACCCATCCATGTGTGGAGTTGGCGTGTTTCACCCACCTGTGTGTGGAGTTGGTGTGTTTCACCCACCCACGTGTGGAGTTCACGTATTTCACCCATCCATGTGTGGAGTTGGTGTGTTTCACCCATCCATGTGTGGAGTTTGTGTGTTTCACCCACCCACGTGTGGAGTTCACGTATTTCACCCATCCATGTGTGGAGTTGGTGTGTTTCACCCATCCATGTGTGGAGTTTGTGTGTTTCACCCACCCACGTGTGGAGTTGGTGTGTTTCACCCATCCATGTGTGGAGTTGGTGTGTTTCACCCACCCACGTGTGGAGTTCACGTATTTCACCCATCCATGTGTGGAGTTGGTGTGTTTCACCCATCCATGTGTGGAGTTTGTGTGTTTCACCCACCCACGTGTGGAGTTGGTGTGTTTCACCCATCCATGTGTGGAGTTTGTGTGTTTCACCCACCCACGTGTGGAGTTCACGTATTTCACCCATCCATGTGTGGAGTTGGTGTGTTTCACCCATCCATGTGCGGAGTTCACGTATTTCACCCACCCACGTGTGGAGTTGGTGTGTTTCACCCACCCACGTGTGGAGTTGGTGTGTTTCACCCACCTGTGTGTGGAGTTGGCATGTTTCACCCACCTGTGTGTGGAGTTAGCGTGTTTCACCCACCCACGTGTGGAGTTGGTGTGTTTCACCCATCCATGTGTGGAGTTGGCGTGTTTCACCCACCTGTGTGTGGAGTTAGCGTGTTTCACCCACCCACGTGTGGAGTTGGTGTGTTTCACCCACCCACGTGTGGAGTTGGTGTGTTTCACCCACCCACGTGTGGAGTTGGTGTGTTTCACCCACCCACGTGTGGAGTTCACGTATTTCACCCATCCATGTGTGGAGTTGGTGTGTTTCACCCATCCATGTGTGGAGTTGGTGTGTTTCACCCATCCATGTGTGGAGTTGGTGTGTTTCACCCACCCACGTGTGGAGTTGGCGTGTTTCACCCATCCATGTGTGGAGTTCACGTATTTCACCCACCCACGTGTGGAGTTGGCGTGTTTCACCCACCCACATGTGGAGTTGGCGTGTTTCACCCACCCACGTGTGGAGTTGGCGTGTTTCACCCATCCATGTGTGGAGTTGGCGTGTTCTCTCCACGTGTGGAGTTGGCGTGTTTCTCTCCACGTGTGGAGTTGGCGTGTTTCACCCATCCACGTGTGTAGTTTGCATGCTCTCTCCACGCATAGAGTTGGCATGTTTCACCCACCTGCGTGTGGAGTTGGCATGGTTCACCCATCCATGTGTGGAGTTGGCATGTTTCAGCCACCCACGTGTGTAGTTGGCGTTTTTCACCCACCTGCGTGTGGAGTTGGCATGCTTCAGGCATCTATGTGTGGAGTTGGCATGGTTCACCCATCCATGTGTGGAGTTGGCATGTTTCAGCCACCCACGTGTGTAGTTGGCGTTTTTCACCCACCTGCGTGTGGAGTTGGCATGTTTCACCCACCCATGTGTGGAGTTGGCGTGTTTCACCCATCCACGTGTGGAGCTGGCGTGTTCTCTCCACATGTGGAGTTGGCATGTTTCACCCACCCACGGGTGGTGTTGGCCTGTTCTCTCCATGAGTGGGGTTGGCGTTTTTCACCCACCTGCATGTGGAGTTGGCGTGTTTCACCCATCCATGTGTGGAGTTGGCGTTTTTCACCCAACCACGTGTGGAGTTGGCATGTTTCATCCATCCGAGTGGGGAATTGGTGTGTTCTCTCTATGAGTGGAGTTGGCGTTTTTCATCCACCCACTTGTGGAGTTGGTGTGTTTCACCCACCCACGTGTGGAGTTGGCATGTTTCATCCATCCGAGTGGGGAATTGGTGTGTTCTCTCTATGAGTGGAGTTGGCGTTTTTCATCCACCCACTTGTGGAGTTGGTGTGTTTCACCCACCCACGTGTGGAGTTGGCATGTTTCATCCACCCACGTGTGGAATTGGCGTTTTTCACCCACCCACGTGTGGAATTGGCGTTTTTCACCCACCCACGTGTGGAGTTGGCGTTTTTCACCCACCCACGTGTGGAGTTGGCATGTTTCATCCATCCGAGTGGGGAATTGGTGTGTTCTCTCTATGACTGGAGTTGGCGTTTTTCATCCACCCATGTGTGGAGTTGGCATGTTTCATCCATCCGAGTGGGGAATTGGTGTGTTCTCTCTATGAGTGGAGTTGGCGTTTTTCATCCACCCACTTGTGGAGTTGGTGTGTTTCACCCACCCACGTGTGGAGTTGGCATGTTTCATCCACCCACGTGTGGAATTGGTGTTTTTCACCCACCCACGTGTGGAGTTGGCGTTTTTCACCCACCTGCGTGTGGAGTTGGCGTGTTTCACCCATCCATGTGTGGAGTTGGCATGTTTCATCCACCTGCGTGGGGAAATTACGTGTTCTCTCCACGTGTGGAGTTGGAGTGTTTCATCCACCCACGTGTGAAGTTGGCATGTTTCACCCATTCACGTTTGGAGTTGACGTGTTCTCTCCACGCGTGGAGTTGGTGTGTTTCACCCACCCACGTGTGGAGTTGGTGTGTTCTCTCCATGTGTGGAGTTGGCATGTTTCACCCATGCGTGGAGTTGGTGCGTTTCACCCACCTGCGTGTTGAGTTGGCGTGTTTCACCCACCCGCATGTGGAGTTGGTGTGTTTCGTCCACCTGCGTGTGGAGTTGGCGTGTTCTCTCCGAGTGTGGAGTTAGCGTGTTTCACCCACCCACGTGTGGAGTTGGCGTGTTCTCTCCGCATGTAGAGTTGGCATGTTTCACCCACCCACGTGTGGAGCTGGTGTGTTTCACCCACTCACGTGTGGAGTTGGCATGTTTCACCCACTCACGTGTGGAGTTGGCATGTTTCACCCACTCACGTGTGGAGTTGGCATGTTTCACCCACCCACGTGTGGAGTTGGCGTGTTCTCTCCACATGTAGAGTGTGCATGTTTCACTCATCCGCATGTGGAGTTGGTGTGTTTCACCCACCCACGTGTGGAGTTGGTGTGTTTCGTCCACCCACGTGTGGAGTTGGTGTGTTTCACCCACCTGTGTGTGGAGTTAGCGTGTTTCACCCACCCACGTGTGGAGTTGGTGTGTTTCACCCATCCATGTGTGGAGTTGGCGTGTTTCACCCACCTGTGTGTGGAGTTAGCGTGTTTCACCCACCCACGTGTGGAGTTGGTGTGTTTCACCCACCCACGTGTGGAGTTGGTGTGTTTCACCCACCCACGTGTGGAGTTGGTGTGTTTCACCCACCCACGTGTGGAGTTGGTGTGTTTCACCCACCCACGTGTGGAGTTCACGTATTTCACCCATCCATGTGTGGAGTTGGCGTGTTTCACCCATCCATGTGTGGAGTTGGTGTGTTTCACCCACCCACGTGTGGAGTTGGCGTGTTTCACCCATCCATGTGTGGAGTTCACGTATTTCACCCACCCACGTGTGGAGTTGGCGTGTTTCACCCACCCACGTGTGGAGTTGGCGTGTTTCACCCACCCACGTGTGGAGTTGGCGTGTTTCACCCATCCATGTGTGGAGTTGGCGTGTTCTCTCCACGTGTGGAGTTGGCGTGTTTCTCTCCACGTGTGGAGTTGGCGTGTTTCACCCATCCACGTGTGTAGTTTGCATGCTCTCTCCACGCATAGAGTTGGCATGTTTCACCCACCTGCGTGTGGAGTTGGCATGGTTCACCCATCCATGTGTGGAGTTGGCATGTTTCAGCCACCCACGTGTGTAGTTGGCGTTTTTCACCCACCTGCGTGTGGAGTTGGCATGTTTCAACCACCCATGTGTGGAGTTGGCGTGTTTCACCCATCCACGTGTGGAGCTGGCGTGTTCTCTCCACATGTGGAGTTGGCATGTTTCACCCACCCACGGGTGGTATTGACCTGTTCTCTCCATGAGTGGGGTTGGCGTTTTTCACCCACCTGCATGTGGAGTTGGCGTCTTTCACCCATCCATGTGTGGAGTTGGCGTTTTTCACCCACCCACGTGTGGAGTTGGCATGTTTCATCCATCCGAGTGGGGAATTGGTGTGTTCTCTCTATGAGTGGAGTTGGCGTTTTTCATCCACCCACTTGTGGAGTTGGTGTGTTTCACCCACCCACGTGTGGAGTTGGCATGTTTCATCCATCCGAGTGGGGAATTGGTGTGTTCTCTCTATGAGTGGAGTTGGCGTTTTTCATCCACCCACTTGTGGAGTTGGTGTGTTTCACCCACCCACGTGTGGAGTTGGCATGTTTCATCCACCCACGTGTGGAATTGGCGTTTTTCACCCACCCACGTGTGGAATTGGCGTTTTTCACCCACCCACGTGTGGAGTTGGCGTTTTTCACCCACCCACGTGTGGAGTTGGCATGTTTCATCCATCCGAGTGGGGAATTGGTGTGTTCTCTCTATGAGTGGAGTTGGCGTTTTTCATCCACCCATGTGTGGAGTTGGCATGTTTCATCCATCCGAGTGGGGAATTGGTGTGTTCTCTCTATGAGTGGAGTTGGCGTTTTTCATCCACCCACTTGTGGAGTTGGTGTGTTTCACCCACCCACGTGTGGAGTTGGCATGTTTCATCCTCCCACGTGTGGAATTGGTGTTTTTCACCCACCCACGTGTGGAGTTGGCGTTTTTCACCCACCTGCGTGTGGAGTTGGCGTGTTTCACCCATCCATGTGTGGAGTTGGCATGTTTCATCCACCTGCGTGGGGAAATTGCGTGTTCTCTCCACGTGTGGAGTTGGAGTGTTTCATCCACCCACGTGTGAAGTTGGCATGTTTCACCCATTCACGTTTGGAGTTGACGTGTTCTCTCCACGCGTGGAGTTGGTGTGTTTCACCCACCCACGTGTGGAGTTGGTGTGTTCTCTCCATTTGTGGAGTTGGCATGTTTCACCCATGCGTGGAGTTGGTGCGTTTCACCCACCTGCGTGTTGAGTTGGCGTGTTTCACCCACCCGCATGTGGAGTTGGTGTGTTTCGTCCACCTGCGTGTGGAGTTGGTGTGTTCTCTCCGAGTGTGGAGTTAGCGTGTTTCACCCACCCACGTGTGGAGTTGGCGTGTTCTCTCCGCATGTAGAGTTGGCATGTTTCACCCACCCACGTGTGGAGCTGGTGTGTTTCACCCACTCACGTGTGGAGTTGGCATGTTTCACCCACTCACGTGTGGAGTTGGCATGTTTCACCCACTCACGTGTGGAGTTGGCATGTTTCACCCACCCACGTGTGGAGTTGGCGTGTTCTCTCCACATGTAGAGTTGGCATGTTTCACTCATCCGCATGTGGAGTTGGTGTGTTTCACCCACCCACATGTGGAGCTGGCGTGTTTCACCCACTCACGTGTGGAGATGGCATGTTTCACCCACTCACGTGTGGAGATGGCATGTTTCACCCACTCATGTGTGGAGTTGGCATGTTTCACCCACCCACGTGTGGAGTTGGCGTGTTCTCTCCACATGTAGAGTTGGCATGTTTCACTCATCCGCATGTGGAGGTGGTGTGTTTCACCCACCCACGTGTGGAGCTGGCGTGTTTCACCCACTCACGTGTGGAGTTGGCATGTTTCACCCACCCACGTGTGGAGTTGGCGTGTTCTCTCCACATGTAGAGTTGGCATGTTTCACTCATCCGCATGTGGAGTTGGTGTGTTTCACCCACCCACGTGTGGAGCTGGCGTGTTTCACCCACTCACGTGTGGAGATGGCATGTTTCACCCACTCACGTGTGGAGTTGGCATGTTTCACCCACCCACGTGTGGAGTTGGCGTGTTCTCTCCACATGTAGAGTTGGCATGTTTCACTCATCCGCATGTGGAGTTGGTGTGTTTCACCCACCCACGTGTGGAGCTGGCGTGTTTCACCCACTCACGTGTGGAGTTGGTGTGTTTCACCCACTCACGTGTGGAGTTGGCGTGTTTCACCCACTCACATGTGGAGTTGGCGTGTTCTCTCCGCTTGTAGAGTGGGCATGTTTCACCCACCCGTTTGTGGAGTTGGCGTGTTTCACCCACTCACGTGTGCAGTTGGCGTGTTCTCCTCACGTGTTTGTGGATTTTCTCCCGCAGACCAAATACATATATGTCAAGCTGGAGGATGGAAATCAGGAATAACCAATCCTGCTCCTGGAAGTCAGCTATTCCAGGTCTAAATTGCACCTTTGTGTGAGTGAGTCAGAGACTCGTTGTTTGTGTCCGTGTGTCCCTGTGATGGACTAGAGAATTGTCCAGGGTGCCCCCTGACTCACCTGGCAGCCGGTGACCCTAGTGAGGAATGAGTGGTTCTGAAGATGGATGAGTGTTTTGTTTGTTCTGATTTGGGCTTGGGTCCTGAGGTAGCTGAAGCTGCTGCAGCCTCTCAGGCCACAAAGGCACCTGCCGTTCCTCTTTGTCCACACTCAGACTGTATTTGGTGGCTCTACTCCATCCCCTGTGTTATGCTGCTCCATCTCACTGGCCCTACCCTGCTGTCCAGTGAGATGACGTTTCTCAGCACCAGAATAGGTGAAAGATAACACAGCAGCAGCAGCAGCAGGACACTTTAGCAAATTCAGTGTTGCTCAGCATGTCTTTTTGTACTACTGAACTTTTCCTTCTAGACAATAAACCCAATTCTTCCTTTGCATTTACAGCCCTCCATTTAAACAGCAGCTGAGATCAGGAATGTGTCAGAACCACGCTTGTCCATCCCAGGGTATCCGCGGGTCCTTAAAAAGTCTTAAATTAGCGTTTCCAAATTTAAGGCCTTAAAAATCCTTAAACATGACAAATAATCCTTAAATACAGTTTCCAAAGGTCTTAATTTTTCAAAGACCCAATAAACAAGATCCTTTTATTTCTATAACATTTTCGTGACTTTCTAGTTAGTGTTCAGCGTTTTTTGTGTGTGATGTCGGCGTAAGCGGAACCGTACACATTCAGTTGGTTGTGAAAGGGGGCTATTTTTAGATGAGCACATTAGCTGGTTAAACTAGTGGGAGCTTGCGCCATGGGGAAGTGCAAGTGTAATGGTGACTGGATGGCTAATCCCACATTTGCGACGTGGTTAGCACCGCTTCCAGGCAATAGCTGGAAATTATAGCTTAAATTTAATTTTAAAAATAGCTTAAATTTGGTCAAAGTGGCCTTAAAATGGTCTTAAAAAGTCTTAAATTTGGCTCCCTTAAACCTGCAGATACCCTGCTCCTGCGGTCCAAACTGAAACAGTCTGTGTTGGAGTGATTATCTCTGTGTGACTGCTGCTTTTCTGTGTGTCTGCAGGAACGTAAGGATTCTCCACACTGTGAGCGAGCTGAGGAGAGACACGGTCTTCCGTCCACAGAGGACCATCTCAGCAGTGACTCAGAGGGTCAGTTTACCCACAGTTGAGAAACCTCCATTAGACAAAAACATGCCAGTGTCAGCTCACCAAAGTAAAAGCACCAAGTGATGTGCATTGCACTACAGTCTTTGTGATGATCCGTGTTCCCTTCCACGTGTTTACTTTGATTTTAGCTGGAGATTATGGAAGAGTCACCGACAGGCTTGGATTACAGGTCTTACAGCAGAGTCAAGTGTCCTTTATTCTGGACCTGTAGTCCAATATCCCATGTAACTAAAAGGTAGAGTACATTTAAATAAGTACACTAGGAGGTAGGGGTTTTAACAACTAGTCGACTTCACCGCTCTATAGTGACTTGTTATGCCTGTCATCGACTAGTCGCTGTCACCTGATAATGACCGGCAAGATGCAGCCCTCAGAAAAGACAGCAGCCTGCTGTCAGCAGGTGACAAGCTCCTGCGCGTCGGGAGGCAACGCACTGTGCCAGAGCGTCGGTACTGACACCCGCCGTAAAACGGACATTTAACCAAACTGTGACCTTTACCCTCTTGCAATTTAACCTTCCCCTCACCCCCATCCTAACCTTAACCAGCTTGCACATGCAAAGCTCTGATTGTTGACGCGCTCCAGACATCTGCGTCCTGAGCACGGCCACAGTAACGTTATCAAATCAGGTGTCGCCACCTCAAAAACTAATTTAACACGCGATCGTTCATGTCGGCTCATTTCCTTTTATGTTTTCTCTCTTTTATTCTTTTATGTGTGCCTGATGCGTTTCGCTGCTGTGGAGCGGGACGCATCACCTGTTTTGTCCTCGGTGACGCACCGATCACTGATACGGCCGCCAAGCAGCGAGCACTCCGCTGTTTTAGCGGTCGGTAGATCTTTTAGAACTGCAGTTCAAAGGTAACTCATGAGGTGAATATATATGAACCCAGGTAGCAGTTTCTCTTTAGGATTGAGAGGAGATGCAGGAAGATAATAAACAGGCAGGACAGAAAAATAGTCAAATAAAAACAAGTTAGTTTTTGTACCTGCTGGTTGCAACAAACAGACACCATTGAAGGTAATCAGAAGTGAGGAACAGAAAATGAAATAATTATTTTAATGTTTAGAGCAGCAGGAACTCTGAGAGGCTGCAGGCGCATCAGTGAGTTTGTGGCCGCTGCGCAAGGGGGGGTGGGGTGGGGGGGGGGGGTGGGCTGAAACGGAGCAGTATAGATGCAGAAACTACCGTTGCTAAAAGAAATGTGTTTAACTTTGAAAATGTGGGCGCAATTTTAATTGTCAAAAACTCCAGCGAACCTATGTTGCTTGTTTTTAGGAGACCAAATACTTATTTTCACCATCATTTGTAAATAAATTCTTTGAAAATGAGACGATGTGAATTTCTGGATTTTTTCCCCTCAGTTTGTCTCTCATAGGTGAGGTGCACCTGTGATGGGAATTACAGGTGCACCTCACCTTTGTAGGTGGGAGGACTTGAAACATTGGAGGCTGGCTAAATACTTTTCTTGTGCCGCTGTAGTTAGAAAAGAAAAAGTATTGCTGCACCACATCTTTGAAGTTTTGTTTCTGTAAAACTGAAAATCAGGTTAACCAATCCTGGTCCTCCAGGGCCACCATCCTACATGTTTGAGTTGTTTCCCTGCTCCAACTCACCTGATTTCAACCAGTAGCTGAACGACAGGCTTTAGCGGAGCTGCTGTTAAACAGGTGATTCAACAACTGAATCAAGTCTGGAGGAGTGGAGGCTCAACTAAACATCAGGGCTTCGTGTTTAAAGATGCTTACACACAAAACGGGGTCTGAACTGGCAGAAGTCCATGTCTACACAAACTCTGACCCTGCTGTGAGAACATTCTGGAGATGAGAGCCGTCTACGGTCTTGTAGATACGCGCGCACACACACGCATGCATGTTTGCACACACACACACACACACACACACACACACACACACACACAGAGCGGCTGCAGAAGCCCAGACCTCTGATCCGTATGGAAGCATCGCGCTGCTCTGTGTGTGGAGTCAAAGCTGGCATACACCGTCCCACATGGTTCCGTCTGGTCTTTTCATCTTTACTTGGGATGACTTTTTAAAACGAAAGGTTAATCACTCACTCACTCACTCACTCACTCACTCAGGAAGTGTTCATCACTCAGAAAGCATGCTTGCACAACAAAATGTGACAACATATGGTGACTAGACTTGTGATTACACAGGCTGATGCAATGCTGAGGGTGAGTATGTAAGGGTGAGGTTTTGAAAAGGGAAACGCTCGTATTTTATTGGTTTGGATGAATACTTGAGCTCTAACTGGTGATCAGAGCAGGTCAGGGTTTCTCAGCCGTGGTCTAGGTGATTGAGAGGATTACAAGTTTCCTTGAACGATAACATTTTAAACCCCACTATCTCACCTTGCAGGCGCTCTGCCTGTTTCTGCTGCTGGCAGCTACACCGACACCCGCCCCACCTCCTCCTCTGGACACATAAAAAGACCCATGAATGCCTTCATGGTGTGGGCCAAGGACGAGCGCAGGAGGATCCTGCAGGCGTTCCCCGACATGCACAACTCCTCCATCAGCAAGATTCTAGGTGAGGACACAGAGTGGTTGTGTGTCCAGGAACTCATCAATGTCAGTTTATACTGGTCTGAGTCCAGTTTCTGGGTCAGAGTTTTACTCTGAGATCCGTCTGGATGAGCGAACTCCTGCTCTCATCCTTAAGGCCTAGTCCACACGTAGCAGGTTTTTTTAAAAACGAATATCCGCCCCTCCAAAAACTTGCATCCACACCACCTCGTTTAAAACAAACTCTGTCCACACGTACCCGGATAAATACGTTGTTAAGGACATGCCAGACCTGTAGGTGGCAGTACTTCCCCCGTTCTTAACCTCGTCCTTCGTCTGTGGTCTTCCGCAAGGAGCAGTAATTCCGCTTGCAATAACAAACAAGCAGAAAGCACTTGGACAGTTGATGAATCGGGTAGTGACAGAGCGCAGCTCTGAAGGCTTCCATGATGCCGGCTAGTGTAAACACAGGTCGCACACGTGATGTCAGCATTTTTTGTCACGGAAAGTGACGTTGCGGACCTTAAAACTCCGGTTTTGTCTGTCCACACGCAGACACCCAAAACGGAGAAAACACAGGTCTTCACTTTAGCCGGAGTTTTTAAAAAGATCCGTTTTCGTGTGAAAAAACTCCGTTTTCGTGAGGATGACAGGCCAAAACGTAGAATAATATCTACGTTTTGGCAGATCCCCGGCTACGTGTGGACAGGGCCTAAGGCTGAGTCCTCGCTCCCTCACATCAAGTCAGATTATAGAAACCAGGCTCTAGTTCTTCTGCTGACGATCCACGTGTCATGGCCGTAGGTGGGGGTTCGAGAGAGCGCTAAATCCAGAGCTTTGCCTTTCAGCTGAGCTTTATCTCCACCCTTATACACCAGATAAATTGGCTCCCATCATAGCCAATGGGAGCATTCCACTTTTTTCCGGTTGGGAATGATCACTTAGAACTTTATGGAGTTGACTCACTTAGTTTGACCGGCCCCAGTAAACACTGAAGGTCACAACTGAAAGATGCCAGGAGAACCGCGCCGTCTGCAGAAACGTAGGGATGTAGAGGCTCAAGCCCAGAAGCACTGGCTTCTGGTTCGGTTCAGTCCATTTTAAAAGTCTTTTACTCGTTTTGAAGGCGCTGAGCTGCTTTGCTTGTACGAGCCTCCTCACGTACTTGGATCCACCAGTCGGCTCCTGCTGGTCGCTCCCATAGCAAAAGTGAAATGAAGAGGAGACGGAGCGTTTGCAGTTGTCCCTTTACGATAGCTTTTATTTACATTACACAGTAAACTATGTTTCCATGTCGTGTTTTAGTGCCTTCCTGGTTTTACTGAGTTTTAGGGTGACCACTCTTTACTACTGGCATAAAGGTTTCCATTAGTGCCGTGTTCAGCACCGTGGGTGTCCTCTGGACTGTCATAAGTAAAGCCGCTGATGGTGGAGGTCCACGAACACAATCAAAAACACGGAGTCGTCCTTCAGCCTCTTTATGCTCATCTCTACGTCTCTTTTCCAGGCTCGAAGTGGAAGGGCATGTCCAACCAGGAGAAGCAGCCGTACTATGAAGAGCAGGCTAGGCTGAGTAGGCAGCATCTGGAGCGCTACCCAGACTACAAATACAAACCCCGACCAAAACGCACCTGCATCGTGGAGGGACGGCGGCTGAGGGTGGGCGAGTACAAAGCCATGATGAAGAGTCGCAGACAGGAACAGAGAGCGACCTACACGCACAGGTACTAACCCAGCATGCATGCGGCCTGGCCCTTACTGCCCAGACCAATCAGATGGTAGAAGGTCAATGTCGCTTCCTGTCTTTTTAGTCAAAGTGAGCTGCAGCAGATCCGTTATTCCCAAAGCGACATCCAGTACCCGGGTAGTGGCTCCGTCTCAAGCATGCCCTTTCATCCTGCGCAACTGGAGCATTACCTGCCACAAGTCCCACCCCCCACGCGCAGAGCTGATGGAAAGGCCACACCCACCTCTCAACCCAGAGACAGAGAGAGGGAGCGAGAGAGAGCTCGACCTCAGTACAGCGAAGGAGAGGAGAGCGACGCGGGAGAGAGGAGTGAGGGGGAGCTGGTGCTCCTGACAGATTGAGGGTGGGTGGGTGGGGGGTCAGGCGGACTGGAGGAGCGAGTGAATTAAAGCGGGAAAACGCCACCTCAGCTGTTGTAAAGTATCACGATCTTCTGCTGTGCACACATTAGTGCTAGTTGTCATCGTTCCTCCCCCAGAGATCACGCCCTCTCCTCCTTGTGTCCTAACGCTCCTTGCTGGCTCGGTGAGGAAATGAAACCTTGTGAAGGAACTTGAAGGTTGCTGTCAGGAACCACAGCAGCAGATGCTCATGTGTTGGTCAGTGCTGCCCCCTGCTGGAAGAATGATTCCTGGTTTCTGGGAGTTCTTCCTGCCTGCTTCCTCCAGCTGAGATCCTGATCAGAGCAGGGGAAACACACCAGAACGCCCTGGCTCAGAGTCAAAGGTTACTGCCACATTAATGACAACTCTTTGGTACATCTACAGAACAAGTTCTTTAGCCCCCATCAGGATTCTGGTTCCAGATCCGTTTCTGCTGGAGGGGCAGGTGTTCTGTGAGGCTGTAACCCAAGAGACGTTTCCCAGTCTTTAGCTGCATTCAGGGACACGTTTGGCTTTATTTTGCTGTTTGGTTTTAGTCCTGTTTTTCCTCATGGTACCCATGTAACACCGGCTACAGCGGTCCTGGTGCCAGCGGTCAGACCCTCCCCACCCATCACACCCACACGGGAGACTGACCTCAGCATCACGTATTTGTGCTGTAGTTTCTGAGTGTTTTTTATTGTTGTGATGAGCTGATGGTATTTTATCCAGACGTCTGCGGTGTTTTAAAATCAGAATATTTTTTTGAACTTAAGGTTATTTTTTCAGCTAATATATCGTTTTGTCGTCTGAACGTTCCTGCTCAGATAATCCAGTGGTGATAAAAACCAGATCCAGATCCGACTCTTGTGCTGGGTTTAGTGAACTCGTGTGATTTCTGACCTTGCACTGAGAAACCATTCTGACCTGTGACCATTCAGAGCTCATGGTGAATATTGTGATTAAACTCCACCTAACTGGTAAGGTTGGGATCAGTGACACAAGAACCGTCTGTGCACTCTGTTTTGCTGGTAGACCGACATTAACAACAGTAAGTTTATTTATTGTTCTCCTTGGGGTGTTTTTTCTGCGTCTGACCCAGCCCTGAGGAGCAGGCCCAGCGGTCCGGGTTCAGTGTCTTGCCCAGGGATACTTTGACACGTGACCCGCTGGGTTTGGGATCAAACCATCACCTCCTGATCAGTGTCCAGCTGCTCTCCCCATTCAGCCAAAAGTTTTCATATTTAACAAATCGTGTTACTGAATCAGGTAGCTTAATGGAGCGCGAGTCCACCGGTTAAAACGCCCTTTCTGTGGATTGTACGGGAGTTGGTTCCAGACTCTAGAACAGTGGTATTTAATTCCAGTCCTGGAGGTCCGGTGTCAGCACATTAAGTTTTACCTCTGCGTCGACACACCGGATTTTAATCTGCAGGTGATAAACAGGCTTCTGCAGAGCCTGATGAGCTTCTGCACAGGTGATTCAACCGCTGAGTTAAGTGTGTTGGAGCAGAGAAACCACTAAAATGTGCTGGATACCGGCCATCCAGGACCAGGGTTGAGAATCTCTGCTTTAGACTGTTCTCTCTGAAACCAGATTGGTGTGTGTGTGTGTGTGTGTGTGTGCGTTAGTAGCTTATTAATGCTAATTTTTCTTAGGAAAATTTCAGTTTCTGCTATAAACTTTGGTAGCTTCAAGCTAATCCTGCTAACACTTTAGCACGCAGTAACTTAAATAAATGTGGGTAGTTGGAGGATTTAAATGCATTGAAATGAAAGGATGAGTCATTTTAGTTGGTTGTTTATGAAATTTGAACATTTCAGAGAAATGTTTCATCAAATCCTTAGCTAGCTACTATGCTAGTTCACAACTTATCAAACCAAGTTTGAATTGATGGGAGAAACATCCCACATTCAGCATTTAAAGGATATTATGTGTTTGGATCAAATGAATCAGGCTCCGAATAAATCTTTTTCATATTTTTAGCTAACTAGCAGTTCCTTTAGCATGAGTTTTGTAGGAAGCATGCTCATGTTCATCAGGAAAAGGAGACCGGTGGCTGTTTCCATCAAATGTTGTCATTTTTCCGTTCACATCTTTTTATTATTGTAAACAGCAGACCATTTCTTACCTGAGCATAAACTGGTCAATCCACCATTAGCTAAAAGCAAAAGAAACTGGACAGAGTTCAGATCCAGATGCTGAGTCGGGTTCAGGCTGAACGTGATACGTAGACAAATCTTTATCTGCTGGAGCCTCAACCGTAACTACCCCTGCTGATGTAAATATAGAAAAACTTTATTTTGTTAATAAAAACCAGTGTAATTTAAAGGTGTACACTTCTCTATGTTTTCAGAGTTTTGTTTTTTTGGTAAACATTAAAGTGGTTGTATCAAATGTGACTTTTTGGAACTTTGTTCTGTTTCATGGTGTCCAAACAGAAGGCCACTTGATTATTCCTTAACTGGCCAGTGGTACCAATGTGATCGTTAGCTAAACTGCTGGATGGACTCTTGAACTCAGGGACATCGATTCAAGATGGCTGCCACCCCTGCTGAAAAAAACCAGCATATGTTGTGTTCTGGTGCTGGGATGCTGGCCCAGCAACCCAGGACAAGAACCACCGACATATCGGTATATACTGGACAATTCAGGTCCATTGGCTTGTCCTTTTGTCCAGCTAATCCCATGATAGCATCCAAACATGAACACACAGACAAAACCAAAGTTCAGAAAATCGAAATGGCCAAACATCGATTAACGCTGGCCGGCTCACGGGTCCCTGAAAGAACGAAAAAATGAATGCAAGTCAATGGGGCTAAAACCACTATTTTCCAATCCGCTTTGCCTTAGAACCTGGATAGCGTAATTAGCATGACTATCAGCACATCGCATATATGACATCACCACATAATCTCCTCCCTCTAGCGTAGCTGCTACTTACCACATGACCAGGTTTATTGTGGTTCTTTCCTCCTGAAGGAAGGATTAGAAGTTCACTGAACCTACTGTCTGGTTCGATGACGTCACTTTCGCATTTTTCACACAAACCCTAAAATAACGTATTTCCTCGTGCAAAAATAAGTGCATTCTTCGTATCAAAATGCTTCTTTAAAATTCACGGACATCATATGTGAAACCCATGCCACATAACAAGCGGAATTAGAAAATAGCGTTTTTACCCTCGTTGACTTGCATTGATTGTTTTCGTTCTTCCGTGGACTCATGGTCCAAAAGCAGATGGCCGTGCTCCCTATGAGGATTTGCTCACTTCTGCTACCAGCCCCTAGCGGATGAGGGTGGAACTGCAATGTAGCCACTTCCATGTTGGCTTCAATCCTACTGCAGAAACTAGCTGGTTTTTCAGCAGGGACAGCTAATTGATGTCAAACACATTTGACTCCGAGTCAGTTTCATTGATGGTTGACCTGTTGTAGCCGAGTCCTCCACACCACACGGTGTGAAATCTCACAGAGATGGAAGTCCAGGTCATTTAGACTATTTGGCCCAAAAGCAGCAGCTGAACACTCACCTGTTCAGGCGGCCTTCGGTGTGACCTTCTATTCATGCTGCCATTTCTGCCAACTCAGCCTTTCTCGGGATCCCACATTACCTTTTCTTCCTTTCTGTCTTCACATTTTTTATTTAAAATACTTAAAAAACATGTTTTCTGTGAAGCACCTGGTGATTTTTATCTTGAGAAAAAAACGTTTCTTCTTCCTCAAAGCAACTACTGATCGGCCTACTGAACTGAACTGAATTGGAGCGTTTACTCTGTGAAGAGCCTCCAGACAACGCTTGATGTGATTTGGTGTTGTATAAATGATCTTCTGATGGCGTTCTAATTCAACTTCAATTCAGTTTAAAGTGTGAAACAGCATTGTTTTAAGGAACGGTGGGACGCTGATGCTTTAGTCTGTCGGTCTGCGTGTTTGACAAGATGTCCACGTTATCTTCACCCTTCCTCTGATCAGGACTGGGACCTGGAATCAGGTTGCAGACAAAACCAAACGATACAGACTTCCCGTTCTGAGATGAAAAAATAAACCATCTCAAGCTGCACAAAATCATTTCTCAATATTTATTGGAAATACTACTGACAGCTGTTAAATAATTAGTTCTTCACATCTACAAGTCTAAGACCACTGTACAGTAAGCTTTTCACAGTATGTACACCCTCCATCACCACAGGAGCCAAAAGCTGGGTCCAGAACCCATCGGTTCAAGTCAAAGCATTTACAAAACCCTCGAGAGCTGACAAAGAACCGTATGTGAACAGGGTTAGAACATTCAAGCAAAAGCTGTTTACTGCAGCTTAAAATAAAAGAAATACAGACGATGGAGACGCTCAATACATAAATGATGTAAAAGGCTGGGCAGTGAGATGTTGTCATGGAGCAGCCGGAATGCTTCAGCTGCTCTGAGATGAAAAATGGTGGAGATCTTTAGTTTTGGTTTATCAGCTTTCTGCTCAACCAGCTGATCAGGAGCGTTTCAGCTCAGGCTCGGCTCAGAGGAAGTATCCTGGCCCCACCCACGTCACGTGACCCAGAGAGTAGACGCCATGTTGGCAGGCAAAAAAGGTAAACAAAACGAACAGGATCGGCTTGGATTCTACTCCGTCAGAGTTTACTTCACACTTTAAAACTGAAGAAATCTTCGACCCTTACCGTGCCCCTGGGATACTTTTTAAAACGCCAGAAGCTGTTGGAGCGGACCTCTTACCGGATTTGAGATACCCTGACATTTATAACTTCCTTGTTAATTTTCCCTCGTCCTACTCCGGAGCGTCGCTAAGAGCATATAAAAGCCTGGAGGGATACAAATGGACTCAATCAGGGTTTGTTGTCGGTATCCAGATCTGGATTCTTCCTGCAAAGGACAGCGCTGTTGTCACCGGGAGGTAAGTGGAGATTTCTGTTACCATTAGCAACAGCCTGTTGCAAGGTTACGTCTGTGTGATCTGACAATTGATCAACCATTGCTTAAAAATTAAACACAGCTTAGCCGGTTAATTGCTGTGATCATAAAACACGTAAACGGCAGCACGCAGAACTCACGAGGCAACGTTTTACGTGATGTTTACTTGCTGCTGTGAGTAATAAGACAGAAAAATCCACGCCAAAATAAGTTTAGGAAGCCCACTAAGAATCGTAATAAAAGCATTTAAAATAAACACCATACACAGTTGAGGAAACGTTGGTTTAAGTACCTGATATGAAGCGGTCGCTGCATAAGTGAAAACCTTTACTCTCGGGATCCCACAGCTTCATTTTAGCCCGGTCACTAGTGCGTTTTATTACAATGATCAAACGTTTGCGGCGCTCCGGATCTTGGGGAATCCTGTAGATGGCTCATTCCTTATGTCGTCCCCGTCTGTTCTGCATCCTGGGGAACAACAGGAATCTACCATATTTCCTGTCTGATTGAGTTTTCTGACAATGACAAATAGTCCAGCTGCGGGCTTCTGCCTGCCAATATGGCGCCGTTTCGATTTGAACTGTTGCATGCCGGGAGCAGTGACGTCAACTCCCGGAGCTCTATAGGATGTCCAAGGTAGATTCCGCCTTTCTTACCTCTGATTGGCTAGAAGAGCTCTACTACGATTGGCTATTCCATTTAGCAGCTATGTACAGACTGTCCTCCTGCCACCATCAGAACAGCTGCCAGCAACGACTCTACCTCCTGAGGAAGGTGAATTCATTTGGAGTCAGGAAGGACATTTTACTGACTTTCTATCACTCTTTCATAGAGAGTGCCATCACATTTTCCATCCCCCGCTGGTTTTACTCTGTCAGCTTGCAGTATAGAAACCTTCTACAAAGCACCGTCAAGGTGTGCTCTCAGATTATTGGACTACCACTGAGGAGCTTAACATCTCAATGTGACCAGCATACAGGAAGTTTAGCACAGAAAATCGTCAAAGACCCCTCACACCCTCTTCATACTGTTTTGGAGTGGCTGCCCTCCAAACGCCGACTTCGATGCCCGTGCTGTAAAACACAGAGGAGGAGACGTTCCTTTGTTCCCAGAGCTGTGCTTCTTCTCAATTCTTAGTACAGATGGGGAGTGTGTGCATTACTCGTGTGTGTGTGTGTGCATGCAGTTACATGTATGCATGTGTGTGTGTGTGTGTGTGTGTGTGTGTGTGTGTGTATGCATGTAGTTACATGTATGCATGTGTGTGTGTGTGTGTGTGTGTGTGTGTGTGTGTGTGTGTATGCATGTAGTTACATGTATGCATGTGTGTGTGTGTGTGTGTGTGTGTGTGTGTGTGTGTGTGTGTGTGTGTGTGTGTGTGTGTGTGTGTGTGTGTATGCATGTAGTTACATGTATGCATGTGTGTGTGTGTGTGTGTGTGTGTGTGTGTGTGTGTGTGTGTGTGTGTGTGTGTGTGTGTGTGTGTGTGTGTGTGTATGCATGTAGTTACATGTATGCATGTGTGTGTGTGTGTGTGTGTGTGTGTGTGTGTGTGTGTGTGTGTGTGTGTGCATGTAGTTACATGTATGCATGTGTGTGTGTGTGTGTGTGTGTGTGTGTGTGTGTGTGTGTGTGTGTGTGTGTGTGAGCAAAAAGGCTTACTCATAGTTGGTCATTTACATGTAATGGTATGAGGTGAATACATATATAGGTTTCATGGGTTTTATGAATATGTAAACTGAGTTTTTAGAACTTAGAGATTTTAGTGCCTGCTGCTTGTAAGAGGGTATAATATGTTGCTTTCAAGCTTAATATATTACCTTTACTTATGACCAATATGATGTGATATTCTATATAAATCTCTCTCTCTCTCTCTCTCTCTCTCTCTCTCTCTCTCTCTCTCTATCTATCTATCTATCTATCATCTATCTATCTATCTATCTATCTATCTATCTATCTATCTATCTATCTATCTATCTATCTATCATTTATACAGCAGCTGCTATATATGTATGTATAAATAGCCAACTGTAGGAGAGAAAGCCGGGATCTTCCTTGGACATCCTATGATTCCAAATGGCGCGTCCCTCAGCATATTAGGTCCACTCTGCTACATGACACCAGGGCAGAGCTCACCGTCTCCCCCTAGTGGCTACATGGTGGTCTGCATCTGATCTGTCTGACAGGGCAGAGAAGTTAAAACAGCTGGAAACTAGCTTCCCACCTTATCATGGGAAACAGGATGTGATGTCACAGGAAGAGGAAAAAATCACCAATTCAACAACTCCGGTCAACATCTTCACCATTTCTTTTAGACAATCAGATTTAAGATGTCCTCCACTAAGACTGGAACCAACTGAGAGGAGTGGGCCTCACAGTCGGATGGGGGGCTCCGTATCTGGGGTGGGGGGAGTTTCAGGTGTGTGAGAGGGGGCACGAAAAGGCAAGATGAAAAATCAGTAACGCACACACACACACACACACACACACACGAACATTGGCGTCCACAGGAATCTGCTTCTCTGTGCAGAAATAGAGCAGCTACAAGCATTTAGCAGCAGAGAGGAACAGAAGGGAGATCAGGGCTACATGTGGAGATTTGGACCAACTCTTCATCACACAACAAACACAAAACCTCCTTCAGACCTCCAGTACCAAAGTAGAGATGGTTAGGCAGTGCTTCCTTATGCCCAGGAATCATCAGGTCCGAGTCCCAGCCCATGTCCAGGTAAAGGTGGAGGAATGAAAGAGTAAGATAAAGAACAGCAGCCACCATGCTACAGGAAGTCCCGGTTTCACCTCCTGACCTCTCATCATTCTGAGATCTGCAAGGCCATCACTGTAGGTTTGGTCCTGAAGTACTGGTTGAAACGTAGAACAGCATACCTGTGGAAGGCAGAGGAGAAGGCTGGTTTACACCTGGAGTCTGGCTCTTCTCGCCTGTCAGAGTGCTGATATTCTGGGAAAATGTGACAAATCAAACATTTGGATTATTCTAATGAACACAAAGGTGGACCATAAGCTGACTTTTTAAGAACACAAACGTTTGGAAGATGCAGAAAGTTAAAGCCTTGAAGTGCCCATCAGGGTTTTACCTGCGTTCAGGTTTGCGTGGCGGCCGCCTCCAGCTAATGTTGTGCCGTCCCAGCCTGATTTCACTCTGCCCCCAGCTATATGGATGTTATTATAACTGCAGTTGCAGCGTTGCTCCACTACAGGGCGCTGTATCAGCAGCGGTGCACTGAAAAGTGCTAGTTGGTACATATCTCGCTAGTTGGGGCAGCAGTAGCTCAGGAGGTAGAGCGGGTTGCCTCATGATCGGAGGGTCATGGGATCGATTCCAGCTCCCGCCAGGGGTATCCTGCTGTTGTGTCCTTGGGCAAGACACTTCACCCAACTTGCCTGTGTTAGTGGTGGTCAGAGGGGCCGACGGCGCCAAATGGCAGCCTCGCCAATGTCAGACCTCCCCAGGGCGGCTGTGGCTACAAGTAGCTTACCATCACTAGCAGTGTGTGAATGTGAGTGTGAGAAAGCGTCTTTGGGGGTCTAGAAAAGCGCTATATAAGTTCAATGCATTATTATTATTATTATTATCTATGTGTAGAAAAGCCCTCAAAGTCTTGAGTTCTGGGACTGAATTTCCTTTGTTACCTTTATTTTGAAGTTAACCGGAAGTTTGCTCCGGAAGTCTGGCTAGAGATAAAATGGCTTTAGGTTCATATCTCTCTAGGTTTACGTAGCTCTAGGTTTGTGTTCCGGATTGTATGTTGCTGCCTGGGGAATAGCATCGGGACATGGTCAAGTGTGTGCATGGATGAACAATAAGTGCAATGTTGGATTGATTATGGCTATCGGGTTAATTATTATGCATTTCCTGTTTTGTGTGAGAACGCTGTTGATATACCTTCCATCGTGACCAATTGGCGCTGGTCTGCTGGCATCTTGGTCGTACGAGGAAGCACGGGAATGTAGATAAGTACGGCTTGGACAACATTGTTATGGTGCGGGAACAGGAGTTGGCTCAGAGTACGTGACCTAAGCTAACCCGCCACCGGAAGTACCCATGTCAGTTAACAAAATAAGAGAACCCTTTTGTTTCCGGACCGGAAGTTGACTGCCGATGTCGAAGGTAATTTGACAAGGCGTAATATAGTGGCTTTATGTGAGCCGATGATGATTTAGTGACCTGTGACTGTTTAGTATGGTTATTAACTGATGATGTATTGGCAGAAGGTTAATATTCTGATGTGTATTAGTAGTTTAATAAGGTTACGTTATACATACGTCATATTTGTCATTCTGCAGAAAAAAACACACCCAAGAGCAATCATGGCTATCAGCTCTATCCTGCTTCACTTGTCCTAACCCATGGGTGATAATAAAGAAGCCAGGAGCACAACTGCAATTACGACTCTTCTTCATATTCCGAGGGGCTTTAAGTGATGCTCTGGCTGGCATTCCCAGTGTAAAGCGAGATTCAATCTTGATCCAATGCCTTCACAGTCTGTTTACAGTGTGACGTTAATACATTAAGTGGTCCTTTGAGCAGAATAAAACTCGCTGTACGCTGAAGATGGATCGATCCTCGGAATACAAAGCTTATGGCGCTCGCCCCAGGTGACGCATCCGGCCCCCTGAACGTTTAGCAGATTATGAGATGAATCAGCTGGGATGCATGCAAGACCGATGGAGGGAAGATATGGAGACTGCCCGACAGGAGGGTGGGGTCAGGATGACCCCCCCTTAATCCCCCCCCCCCCCCTATCCTGTCTGGCTGTGAAGCAAACAGAACTGATGTCTGAATGCTGGTAACAAACCTTACAGATTTACTCTCAGGTGGAGCATCAAAGCTTCTGCTTTTAATGTCACGCCTGATACTTAAAACTTTATTGTTATTGTTTTTGAATGCTTTTTAATTCCGACCAGACACGGAGACAGAGGTGAAAGAGAAGGGGGGGGGGGGGGGTCCACAAAAAAAAAACAATCAGTGATGAGCACGAGTCTGCTTCTAGACCTGCAGAAAAGGGACACACAACAATACAACAGGAGCAAACTATCACTGCGTCAACTTGATTAAGAAATATAAAATCAATGTTGTTTAACTG
Organism: Nothobranchius furzeri; assembly: GCF_043380555.1. Taxonomy (NCBI): domain Eukaryota; kingdom Metazoa; phylum Chordata; class Actinopteri; order Cyprinodontiformes; family Nothobranchiidae; genus Nothobranchius; species Nothobranchius furzeri. The sequence goes on along the minus strand of NC_091743.1, from coordinate 1,996,271 downwards.
AACCATCACACGATAATAAATCACAGTGCATTTAGTGCCAACCACAGCCTTAAGACGTGTTGAACGTGCCCAAGTCCATACTTTTGAGAGCACCATGTGAGCACCTGTGTGTGTACATGCGCTTGTTTATTAGGGCTGGGGGTAAATGATTATTTTTAAAACGATTATTCTGACGATTATTTTATCGAATAGTCGACTATTCTAATGACTATTTAGACAATTCATCTAACACTTATTTTTCTATTGCACAATTGATAAAAACCAGAAAATCTCAAATAAATTCCTCAAAAAATTGATAAATTGTTACTGTAAGAGAATAAACACTACAGGCCTTCCATTTTGTATAACACTGCTTTTATTGTGTTGGTTGGTTATGTTCTGGTGACGTGTAGAACTTGGGAGTGCAGGCTGCTGCCTGAGAGGTGGTTGGAGACGGAGTGTCTCCATGCTGCTTCGTTTTGGTCACTTATGTGCGTGAGGCGAGTGGTGTTACGACCCTTCCTGGGGAGTTTGGCTCGTGTGCAAAAAGGAAGGGTCAATAACGGGATTTAAAAGTTAAAATGATGATCAGGTTTATTTACAACTACAAAAATCATAAATCTTTCCATCCACAGGTTGGGAATAATAAAACTAATTCTGCCTGTGGGGAATTAAAACAAAAGTACAAATAAGTAGGGATGTCCCACTGGGCAAAGATTACTGGGTTCTGGACCAAAATAAGGATCTCCAAAGGTCCAACTCTAAACTGGGCGGTTAAACCAAACTCAAGGTGATATTTTACACTAAACCGAAAACCCACAACACTCTAAATGTAATAAAAGGGAGATCTACACCAAAAAAAGATGAACTCTAAACCAAAACGTAACAGCTTATCCCAACGCAAGAAGCTGTTAGCGAAAATGCTAACAGTAGCTTTACCAACGTTAAGTTCAAGTTACCACGTTTAAATAAACCAAAAACACCCAGCAAACAGACCAGCACGGAGGAGAGACTGCTACCACCAAAACAGCTCTCCTCATGTCTGAAAGAAGCTCCTTTATGAAGGGAGAAACGCTCCCGGTGATTTTCTACATCTGCGGTAGAGACGGAGCAGCGCATCTGACCCCGGAAGTTGTTGTCCGTTGCCGAGAGACAAAGGCGGGCAAAACAGGATAGGAATCTAGTAGTGGACGGACGTTGTTCCGGGTCTTCGGTATTTGGTGGAGATGTTAGTGAAGGTGGAGAAGAGGGCGAACTAGAGGAAAAACAGGCAGATTCCTCCTCTATTTACAAACTCCTGGGGATGCAACAAGTGGGCGTGGTGCGTCGACTACCAGATCTGACCTGACGAACTTTTAGAATCGAGCTGTCTACGTCATCGACACTTCGCTACAGCTCTATTGTATATGTAAAGTTTCTCTATAGGAGCGTCCAATAGAGAGTGTGAGGGGCCACAGATCTGCCCCATAAAGGTGTGTAGGAGATGGAGGGTGGGTGTTGTGAATGATGAACACTTGACCTTTAAAGATCATGTTGTCTCTGTTGCTCGTTCATGCCGCTTTACGCTGTATAACATATGAAAGATCAGACCATACCTAACACAACATGCCTCCCAGCTCCTGATGCAATCTACTGTCATCTCCCGCCTCCATTACTGCAATGCCCTTCTAACTGGTCTTCCAGGCTGTAATGTGAGACCTCTTCAAATGGTCCAGAACGCAGCGGCGCGTCTGGTCTTCAATCAGCCAAAAAGAGCACACGTCACCCCTCTGTTCATTGAGCTCCACTGGCTACCGCTAGCAGCACACATCAAATTCAAATTGCTAACACTAGCATACAAAGTCCGAGATGGCACGGCTCCCATCTACCTGAATCCTCTTGCAAAGGCTTACGTCTCGGCCCGGCCGCTGCGGTCATCACAGGATGGTCGGCTAGCAGTGCCTACACCACGCTCAGGACAATCCAGACTCTTCTCATGCATCGTTCCACAAATGTGGAATGACCTACCAAGCACTACCAGAACAGGGGCTTCCTTTACAATTTTCAAGAAACTCCTGAAGACCCTGCTCTTCAGAGAGCATCTTCTAAACTAGCACCCTCCCTGCACCCGTCCCCCTCTCTACTGTCCACTCCTTGTTCCCTCCTCTCCATGATTGATGTCAAGTTGTTGTTATTGTTGTTGTTAGCCTCAAGGGCAACATGCCGATTATCACTTGTAAGTCGCTTTGGACAAAAGCGTCTGCTAAATACATAAACATAAACATATCAAAGTCCCAGAGATCAAGGAGATGCCCCAGAGAACAGGGACCCCAGGGAGACTGCGACCAGAAAAGCCACTGCCCTCCTCGAGAGGCGCAGAGGATCACCCCGGGGGGCCACAACCAGCAGCCGGCAGAGTCCCGGGAGATATCAGCGGCAAGCCCACAGGCCCGCCCGCAGCCTCCCACCCCCCGAGCCCGGAACCCAGCGACCCGGGACCCAGGGGCGACCACCCCAGCCAGGGACCCAGCAGAGCCCAGGGACCCAGATCCCACAAGGCAGCCACCGGGATTGATCAGGCAGACGCCAAAAATCTTAAACCCCCTGACCCGGGAGCCACGAACACTCAGGCAGACCGAGGAACCGCACTCCACACCAGGTGTGGGAGAGGGAGGGGAGACGAAGTTGTATAGCATCAAAAGAAGTCCCAGGAGAAGGCAGGAGTCAAAGGCCCCACCTGGCAGTCATACACAGACACAGTCACACACTCCCTCACTCATGCTCACACATACACATACAATCAAAAACTTGCATAAATGCACGCCGGATACACACTCATGCTCCCCTTGCACACTCTATTCACTCTGGTACCGGTACTGCTGCACATTGGGTACAACCATTACAGGTTCCCAGAGTTCGACTCTTTCTGCTGGGGTGCTGATGAGCAGGCTCCCACGCACAATGCTGAGCACAGCAACCCACCACCCCAGACCCCAACCAGACGGCCAGATCTCCCTCCTAGCCTCCAGCCCCGGGAAGCCTAGCAACAACAGAGGTGTGCTAAGACCCCTAGTCTCCCTCCGCCTGCTCCAATATAGTGTTGTGTGATCATGAGGTGTATTCCATGGCTGTGGTGGGCGGGCAGTGCGGGCATCATCCGGCCTATGCCAGCTGATGCCACCACACCACCCCACTTGCACCCACAACCCTCAGTGTCTAAGTGCAGTTTAAAATTGGAAGTGGGCACCGGCACTCGGGATGAGGCTGAAAAATCCCCCTGCCAAATGCCGTTGAATGTGTGAACTTCCAAGGTACTAAGTGTGTGTTTGCGTGGAATGTCACTGGCGGAAGTGTTTAAGGTGCAAATAAAATTGGGGGGCAGATTGCCACAGGAATGCGGAAATGAGGTCTATACCTGCACCCCCTGACTTGTCCACCCCCCAAGGTGCTATGTGCATGTTTGTGTGATGATGTGAGGGAGCAGGAGGAGAAAAATGTGTGGGGATGGGGAGGAATGGCTGGTTGGACTAAGCCCTCCAGGGAGCCAGCTCCCCCACTGGCCCCAATAGGCACCTCTGTTGCCAAAATACCACCCAGGACATGGAGACCACAGCCCATCTTGCCAGGGCCCAAAGCAGCAGCATCACAGAGCCCCATGGAGTCTGAGGGCACCACCCAGCCCCACCCCAGCAGAATATCTACTCCCATCCCTGCATTTGCATACCTTCCAGAATATATAAGACATATGTCATCCAGGTAAGGTTGGGTCCTCCCCCTCCTGGACCTCCCCCTCCCCTGTGATGGGACAGCAGAGGAGCAAAGGTCTACCTGAGGCCCCTGAACCCAGGCCAGGCACTGCCGCATGTTCCCGCCTTCTTCCCAGCAGCATACATGTCAGGATCTGACCCCAAGGCCCCACAAAGATCCCCACACGGGGCCGGCCACCCCGAGGCCCCCACCCAGACCCAGCTGCCAGGCAGCGACCCATGGCCACCATCAAGACCTCCAAGGAGCCCCACTCACAACCGTCAGTAGTCCACCCCCCGAGGCAACCCAAGCACCTCCAGAGGGGGGCAACGGCCCTCCAGTCCCAGACATCCCCAGTGAACCCACTTCCAGGGAACGTCTGGATACTCCAAACTCAGACCCTCTACCCCATCACCCACATTATTCCACAGGACAATATCAACGGTCCCCCACCATCGCTATGTGATGGAACCGATCAAAGGAGCCCAGAGAGATTGATCTGAAGTGGAAGCAGAGGCTATATCAAGTGCAATATGATCTAACAAAAGATTTCTATACTGGTTAATGCAGAGAGTTTCTCTATTTTTCCAATTCAAGAGGATAGTTTTCTTAGCGATGCATATGGCAGTCAGAACCAAGTGAACCAAAGATGTTTCAGTCGGGACATCGTCCAGGTTTCCCAGTAGACAAAGAGAGGGGGTGGTTGGGATATGACATTTCAGACACTTTGACAGGTCCTCACATACTCTACCCCAAAATTCCTGGACAGGTGGACAGGACCACAGTGCATGAATGTAATTGTCAGGAATGTTGTTTGTGCAGTGTGTACAGGTGTCAGACGACACAAACCCCATCTTGAACATCCGATGACCTGTATAGTGTACTCTGTGTAGAATTTTGTACTGAATTAATTGTAAATTGGGGTGTCTGATCATTTTAAAAGTTTTTAAACAAGTTTGGGACCAGAAGTCCTGGTCAAAGCTGACTGATAGATCCACCTCCCATTTTTCAATAGGGATTGCTATTCTATCATCTATTTTGGACAGTGTCCAAAATATTGAACCAGCTCCGCGGTGGCCAGCAATTGAACAGCATACCTGCAGGTCGCTTTCTGGCACATGGCTAATGGCACTGGCATTTAGTAATCAGGACATTCCTTCCAATTTAGTCAGACATGACTTCATGTTGCGTAACTCCATTCAACAACAAATGGCTGAATGATTTAATGTCATGTCTATCCTTGGAAGAGATTCGGTATAAGTTATATGACAGACACGAAAAGTTCGAAAAAATATGGGGACCTCTTTTATATCACATAAAGAAGAAGCGGACTCAATCTGGAATGTAAAGGATTAAGAGCTGGACATGCTTGCACTGTTCAAGCAACAAAGAAGACTGTAACCCCTACCTATCTAGACACTATGGGAAGCTTATTTGGCGCTGGCACTGTTCGTGTTTCTTTGTTTTCGTTTTTGTATACGTTGTTGTTTATTATTTTTAATTTCTCCATATTTTTGTTGTTTTTTGTTGCTCCTCTTTTGTATGTATTGTAACAAATGCAAAATTGGCTACATAACATAATAAAAAAAGGATTTGTATACAATGAAATAGTTGTATTTGTTTTAGAAAAAATGAGGTTTTGTTTAATAGTACTCAGAAGATATTTAGACTGGAGCAGAGCAGCCACAACAAACCTGGAGTCAAGTTAAAATATTTCTAAATATGTTGGATTTTCACAATAAAAGTTATTTTAAGAAAAAAGAAAGAAAGAAAGAAAGGGCTCAGAAGAGACTACTTACCCGAGGAAGTCAAAGTCAATGGATGAGTATTTGGCCTGGATGAGTGCCCAAAAGCCCCAGAAGAAATGAGAAGCCTTCAGAAAAATGGTTCACATGTCAGTTGTGGGAAGTAACTGTGTGTGTGTGTGTGTGTGTGTGTGTGTGTGTGTGTGTGTGTGTGTGTGTGTGTGTGTGTGTGTGTGTGTGTGTGTGTGTGTGTGTGTGTGTGTGTGTGTGTGTGTGTGTGTGTGTGTGTGTGTGTGTGTGTGTGTGTGTGTGTGTGTGTTCTGTGTGTGTGTGTACATATCATGCATATGTGTGCATTTGCACGTGCACGTGTGTGAAAACCTTTCCCCTCACCAGAGCAAACTTGTTGACTTGTACGTAAAGGGTCTGGAGTTCCCGTGGAGTGACCTTGTCACTTTTGTTGGTAAATAGTTTGAATGCCTGCAGGTACTCCTTCAGCCAGTCCATCTGCATCTCCTGGCTGGGATACAGTCCGTAGTCCAGCTCAGCCATCCCTGAACAAACACAACAACACAGTTAAATGACTAGCCCTGCTGCACTGAGGGAAAATGAAAAATGATACAGTAACTGCAAACCTGCAAACTCATTGAAGTGGTTTCCGATGTCAAAGGCCTGGTAGTTGTAGCTGGAGTATTCATAGTCTATAAACCGAACGTGACCTGAGAGGAAACCAGAGCTTCAGGTCATCACAGCTTCACCACTATAAACCCTAACCAGGCCGTCTGATCCCAGTAGGTCCCAATCACAGCATTCAGATCAGACCACACACACACACACACACACGCACAATAATACACGCGCAAACACACACTTACACCCCCTCTCTAGAAGCTCCTCCTACAGGCTAAACTAACCCAAGAACTCTGCTGTCAGCCTTAGGCCCTGTCCACACGTAGCCGGGGATCTGCCAAAAAGTAGATGTTTTTCTACGTTTTGGCCTGTCATCCACACGAAAACGGAGTTTTTCACACGAAAACGGATCTTTTTAAAAACTCCGGCCAAAGTGAAGATCTGCGTTTTCTCCATTTTGGGTGTCTGCGTGTGGACGGACAAAACCGGAGTTTTAAGGTCCGCAACGTCACTTTCCGCGGCAAAAAACTGCTGACATCACGTGTGCGACCTGTGTTTACACTAGCCGACAGCATGGAAGTCCTCAGAGCTGCGCTCTGTCACTACCCGATCCATCAATCGTCCAAGCGCTTTCTGCTTGTTTGTTTTTGCAAGCGGAATTACTGCTCCTTGCGGAAGACCACAGACGAAGGACGAGGTTAAGAACGGGGGAAGTACTGCCGCCTACAGGTCTGGCATGTCCTTAACAACGTATTTATCCGGGTACGTGTGGACAGTTTTTTTAAAATGAGGTGGTGTGGATGCAAGTTTTTGGAGGGGCGGATATTTGTTTTTTAAAAAAAACCCGGCTGCGTGTGGACTAGGCCTGACTGTGGCAGCTACAAATGGTCCAGGCTACCTACCATGACGCTTTGCAGGTGTGGTAAAAGTGTTTTATTTTTATTCATCGTGTAATCTTCATTACAACCTTTTGAGTTTTAACATGATCTATGTTTTTGTTTTATAGCAACATGTGTTGCTGCTGTGAGCTTGGAGCTAGAGAACATCATGACATCACAGAGGAGCTACTGGTTCTGGTCCAGTGACACTTGGTGGTGACGTGTGAGCTGATTCACCTGGTAAATAACTTTTACATAAATATTGTTTCTTTGGTAACAAAAGTGAATTCACTATTTTTGTAGGACACTCAGCGAAATATGGACACTACACCATGAGGCAGCACCACTTCTTTAAGTGAAGAGGTAGTCTGGCTGCACTCAGACTAGCCGTTAGCACATCAGTCCAGTCCAATTTACCACAATATCTAAATCGTCAAACAAAGCACAATATGTGATGAAGAAACATGTTTCATTCATCACAGGTTCATTCCATTAGGTATTAATTCGTGTTTTATTTAGTTTTACATATACCATAAATCCTCTATTACAGGCCCGGGCCTGTATGTGACTCAAGCTCATCAAGCTCCAGGCTTTTATTGGAAGGAGGACCAGTATTAGAGGCAGGCCTCTATTTCTATTTGAGCAAAATGAACTAATGGTTCGCTGGAGTTTTTGACAATTAAAATTGCGCCCACATTTTCAAAGTTAAACACATTTTTTTTAACAACGGTAGTTTCTGCTTCAGCCCTCTCCCCCCTCCCCCTGCTTCAGCCCTCTCCCCCCTCCCCCTGCTTCAGCCCTCTCCCCCCTCCCCCTGCTTCAGCCCTCTCCCCCTCTCCCTGCGCAGCGGCCGCAAACTCACTGATGCGCCTGCAGCCTCTCGGAGTTCCTGCTGCTCTAAACATTAAAATAATGATTTCATTTTCTGTTCCTCACTTCTGATTACCTTCAATGGTGTCTGTTTGTTGCAACCAGCAGGTACAAAAACTAACTTGTTTTTATTTGACTATTTTTCTGTCCTGCCTGTTTATTATCTTCCTGCATCTCCTCTCAGTCCTAAAGAAAAACTGCTACCTGGGTTCATATATATTCACCTCATGAGTTACCTTTGAACTGCAGTTCTAAAAGTGCTACTGACCGCAAAAACAGCGGAGTGCTCGCCGGCCGCATCAGTGATCGGTGCGTCACCGAGGACAAAACAGGTGATGCGTCCCGATCCACAGCAGCGAAACGCATCAGGTACAAATAAAAGAATAAAAGACAGAAAACATAAAAGGAAATGAGCCGACATGAACGATCGCGTGTCAGTACCGATGCTCTGGCCATTAACTGAATACAGGCTAATATTAGAGGATTTACGGTAATCAGAAAATTTAAATATGATGAAAGTCATTTTACATTCCAACAAATAAAAACACACTTTGAAAAAATCCCCCCCGCCACCATGGCTTTTGGCTTACATCTGGGTGCCCCCTTGTGGTGAATACATGCAACTAACACAAGTCTGATCACACCAGTCTGTTTTATTACTGTTTATTTAATAGGGACAGATCGTGTCAGTGTCTTCATTTTATTAAAATCAATGCAAGTAGCAGTAATAAGATCATGTGTAACATGAGCTAATGCAGCAATCAGTACTAAATATGGAGTCATTTTGGTGAGTTTAAGCATAAAATAGCATCTTCAGGAAACCAGGAAATAGCATCTAGGATGAACTAGTACTGTCTGTATGTTCTCATTGTGGATTGGCCGATCAAAGTTTAAAATAAGTGGCTGAGAAAACCTTTGGGAGTGGCCTGCAAAACGCCGTCTTTTACTCCATCGGGAAAGTCACAGAACGCCGTAAAAGACGGCGTTTTGTGCTGTCAAAAATGCCGTCTTTGACGCCGTTCTGAGGATGCGCTAAAAGTGCCTGCTGTTCAGCGTTCAATGATTAGAAAAAACATTGTTTTTTTTTACGGCGCTCTGAAAGACTACCTGTAGACGGCGTGCAATACGGCGTTCTGAAGGGATTTCCACCACTTTTTTCGGCGTTTTAAGTTTAAAGACGGCGATTTAGATGCCGTTAAATAACCAAACGTGCTCAAAAGTGGGCGAATTATGATCCCTAAGGCTTGCGATACATGCACATGCACACACACACACACACACACGTGCACACGCACACACACGTGCACACACTTACACATGCACGCGCGCACACACATTAACACGCATGCGCACGCACACACACAAACGCATGTACGCACGCGCAAACACACACACACACGCACAAACGAACGCACGCGCAAACACACACTTACACACGTACACACACACACGCACACACACGCACACATGCGTGCACACACACAATTACACACACACGTGCGTGGACACACGCACGCACAAACACACACTTACACATGCACACACAAACACGCGCACGCACACATGCACGCGCGCGCAAACACACACATACACATGCACACACGCGCAAACACACACACATGCACGCACACATGCACACACACTTACGCAAGCACACACACACACACACACACACACGCATATACACACACACACACTTGCACACAAAATTACACACACGCACACACACGCACGCACACACGCATATACACACACACACACTTGCACACAAAATTACACACACGCACGCACACGCACGCACGCACACACACTCACAGTAAATCCTCTAATATTGGCCTGTATTCCATTACTGGCCGGTCTCCTACATTAGCCGGTCTCTAATAGTGGCCGGCCCTACGGCACAGACCTAACCGCAATTTTGATAACTTTTTACTTTAGTGACTGGATGTAAAAATGCCCAAATTCCGTGCGTTCGGGACAAAAACACACGTTTTGTTCCGTGTCCTGAAAGTAGTGCTCCACATGGGACTTCCTGAAACGTACTGAACGAAGAGGGAATAGTGGATCAAGATGGCAAGATGATCAGAAACGGAACAGAAACTGCTACCATCTGCAGCGATCCCTTCATCACAGGTAAGAGTTAACTAAAGGTGTTTGATGGCGTTTTATTGCACAGCTTAGAAACACAGCTACAGAAACAGCTGGTAAACTGTTTGATACCGTTTTCACGTGTCCTCAGACCCTGAACCTTCATTAATTTCATGCAGAACAATTTCTTCACCAAGTTCGTCTTTGTGAGCCAAGGTGGCTCAGGACACCACCCACCTTCTTTGCTGTTGTGAATGATGTTCTTGCAGAGCAGGTCATTGTGACAGAGCACCACGGGGGATCCCAGTGTGGAGAGATGCTCCTTCATCCAAAGCATCTCCTGCTCCAGCACTGCCTTACTGGGAACCTCTTGCTGAATTCTGGGTAGGAAAGGGAATAGAGAGAAGGTCAGCGACTCACTCAGGCGACTGTGAAGACAATGGTGGACACCCACATGCCGCAAAGTTCCGGTAAAATCAAGTTCCAATAGTAGAAACAAACCTAATCAGCACAATATTAGCAAGGCGAGAGCGGAGGAGTGCCGATCCATCCCTTTTTTATGTCTTTTATGACTTATCCAGAGTTGGGTCGCGGGGGCAGCAGCCTAAGCAGGGAGGCCCAGACGTTCCTCTCCCCAGCCACTTGGGCCAGCTCCTCCAGGGGAATACAAGGCGTTCCCTGGCCAGGTGAGACATAGCCCCTCCAGCGTGTCCTGGGTCTACCTTTAGGTCTCCTCCTGGTTGGATATGCCCAGAAAACCTCACCAGGGAGGCGTTGTGATGCATTTGTACATCAAGGAGTGGGGTGCCAGCCAGGTTTATGTTTATTCACTTAGCAGACGCTTTTATCCAAAGCAACTTACAATTTATAACCTGTAGGGCATGTTGTGATCTGTGGGGGAAACCGGAGTACCCGGAGGAAACCCACGCATGCATGGGGAGAACACGCAACTCCACGCAGAAAGGCCGCAGCCGAGTTTCAAACCTGCGACCTTCGTGCTGCGAGACAACAGTGCTAACCACTGCACCACCATGCAGCCAGGTCTCTCTCCTGACATATAAGATCAATTACAGTGATTAGTTAACCTTGATATATACAAAATCCCAACAAAGGATGCAACATAGAATAGTCTACACCCTTCTTCTTCAAAGGAGAACTTAAACCAGAAATTACCTGATCATCAACTCCCATCACACACCCAACAACATACCACTTAGCAGCTTATGGGTCCTCCTCGCTAACCATTCATTCCTGTCAGAGACGGGGAAGCCACTAATGTACCCGCTCTGTGCTCGGCGGCACTCTCACAGTCAAACTCAATATTGTTCTTACTCACGGAACCCGACTTCATCCCAACGGGTCTCGTGGTTCTCACAGAAGAACGTAAGCACCGGGGTCCGACTGGCCCAACTCAGAAGTGGAACCCAGGCGAAACAGCTGCGCGTCCCACCGAAACAATGATCCCGTCCTCTTAATCTCCGCTGTGGAACGGCGTTCTTGTCTCTCCTTCGTTTTATCGTATTTTCTCAAATATTCTCGTTATTTTTTCAACACTACTTGTTTCTATTAACCCTCCCTTTTTCGCTGGTCTGTACCTCTCCCCCTCACTGTCAGCGGGGCAATCAGACACACCTGATTGGGTCACGCCCCCTTTTTTAAAGATGCGTTCGCCACAGAGGAAATGGCGTATGGACGCAGGTATGACAAGAAAATAAAATCAAATTACCTGAACTAGCAAACTGCCACAGCAACCAGGGGGCACCCTGACCAGATGCCTGAGCCACCTCAACTGGCTCCTCTCGATGTGGAGGAGCAGCGGGTCTACTCCGAGCCCCTCCTGAATGACCAAGCTTCTCACCCTATCTCTAAGGGAGAGCCCAGCCACTCTTAGGAGAAAACTCATTTCGGCCGCTTGTATCCGTGATCTCGTTCTTTCTGTCACTACCCAAAGCTCATGACCATAGGTGAGGGTAGGAACGTAGATCGACCGGTAAATCGAGAGCGTCGCCTTCTGACTCAGCTCTCTCTTCACCACGACAGACCGGTACAACGCCCGCATCCCTGCAGATGCAGCACCAATCCGCCTATCGATCTCACGCTCCAGTTTTCCCTCACTCGTGAACAAGACCCCGAGATACTTAAACTCCTCCACTTGGGCCAGGACCTCATCCCTGACCCGGAAAAGGCATTCTACCCTTTTCTGACTCAGCAGTGTTATCCAAATAACATGGGATCACTGCGAAGAGTAAACATGAATATGACTCAGCAGCCTTTCTGTCTTTTGGACGTGGCTAAGAGGAAACCTGAGTACAAAGACAGGTTAGAAATCTTGGTGTCATAACTGATTCAGACCTAAGCTTCACTGGTCTGTAACTAGATCAGCATTTTATCATCTGCATCAAATAGTGTAACTCAGAGGTCTCAAGTCCAGACAGGACCTAGAGAAACTCATTCATGTGTTCATCTACAGCAGGCTGGACTACTGCAATGGTCTGCTAACTGGTCTTCCCAAAAAAGCTGTGAAGCAACTGCAGCTTATTCAGAAGGCTGCTGCTAGAGTCTTAAAAAAGAACCAAGAGAACCGAACACATCACTCCTGTTCTGAGATCTCTACACTGGTTACCAGTAAACCACAGATTTCAAAGTGTCTACTAAATTATAAATCACTCAATGGCATGGAGCCAATATACATGTTGGATCTCCTTGCCTCTGCTCTTCCTCCTCTATCTGCTTCCTCTTCAGCACATCCTGAGCTCCTTCAAAGGAATCTCCTACCATCTTTACGCAGATGACATCCAACTGTACATCTCCTTTAGGCCCATGAGATGTCTAAGCTGCAGCTGTTACACACCTGCTTAGACTCTATCAAAACCTGGATGGTGGGAGCTTTCTTCAGCTGAATGAAGATAAGACTGAGATCCTCATCTGTGCCCCAGACAAGCTGGTTCCCAAAGTCAGAGACTCTCTTGGTCAGCTTGCTTCTGTCAGGAATCTTGGTGTGACCTTTGACCCAGCTCTCACCCTGGATTCTCATGTCAGTTCTCTTGTTCGCTCTTCCTTCTTCCATCTCAGGAACATTGCTAAGCTGGTGATCTTCTCAGTCCCTACACCCCCAGCAGGTCCCTGAGGTCCAGTGACCAAAGCCTACTGGTTGTGAAGCACCAGGCTAAAGACTAAAGGTGACAGATAAGTTGCTGCTGTGGCCCCCAGACTCTGGACCTCTATCCCCCTGAGCCTGAGATCATTGGACTGAGTGGTCTCCTCTTTCCTGTTCATTTTCTCTTTTCCCTTTCTTACATTTTTTATCTAATAATTTGTCCTAATTTTTATGATATTTTTAAGGATTTTAAAATGATATTTTATGTATTTTTAATGTTTGCTCTTGTGTAGAACCTTATGATTTTTATCTCGGGAGACGGTCAGACGCGCTGCTGAGTGGAGCGGAGAAGAGGTGAGGATCCAGACCGGGGAGGAAGCAGGCAGACAGGTAGGATTCTTCACACAGATTTATTAGAACGCACGCTGGACAATGAAACAATGAACCGACACAGGACACAGAACAGAAGGGGTTTAAATACAGGAGGACCGGGAGCTAAGGTGATTGGGAAAACGAGAGGCAGGTGGGAGTAATTAACGAGACACAAGGCTGAACCAAACAGGGAGACAGGACAGAGTGTGACAGTACCCCCCCCCCCCCCCCCCCCCCGCCAAAGGGAGGATCCCAGACGCCCACAGGCACAAGGAGCAAGGCGGGAGGAGGGGGACCCGGAGGGAGGGCCCAGAGGAACTGATGGAGAGGCGGCAGGGACCAGCAGAGTCCGGGGGCCTGCGCCTGGGACAGAGGAGGAGACGACGGGCTCTTGGGGGCCGGCGCCTGCGGCAGAGGAGGAGGCGAGGGGCTCTTGGAGGCCGATGCCTGCGGCAGAGGAGGAGGCGAGGGGCTCTTGGAGGCCGACGCCTGCGGCAGAGGAGGAGGCGAGGGGCACTTGGAGGTCTGCCCCTGCAGCAGAGGAGGAGGCGACGGGCTCTTGGAGGCCTGCGTCTGCGGCAGAGGAGGAGGCGACGAGCTCTTGGAGGCCTGCGTCTGCGGCAGAGGAGGAGGCGACGAGCTCTTGGAGGCCTGCGTCTGCGGCGGGGGAGGAGGCAACGGGCCCTAGGAGGCCTGCATCTGCGGCAGAGGAGGAGGCGACGGGCCCTAGGAGGCCTGCGTCTGCGGCAGAGGAGCTCTGCAGGCTGGGCCGGGGACATAGTCTCTGCAGGCTGGGCCGGGGACAGAGCCCCTTGGACGGGCTGGGCCGGAGCGACCTCCAGAACCACCATTGGAACCGGAGACGGCGGAGACGGCGGACCAGATGGAGCGTTGACCTCTGGAGTGGAGAGAGCATCGACCTCTGGAGTGGAACGAGCGTCGACCTCTGGAGTGGAACGAGCGTCGACCTCTAGGGTGGAACGAGCGTCGACCTCTAGGGTGGAACGAGTGTCGACCTCTGGAGTGGGTAAGGCGACCTCAGACGAGACTACTTCAGACGAGACGACTTCAGACGAGACCACTTCAGAGGCGCCTTCAGTCGAGACGACTTCAGACGAGACGACGACTTCAGAGGAGACTTCGACAGAGGAGACGTCGACTTCAGAGGAGACGTCAACTTCAGAGGAGACTTTGACAGAGGAGATGTTGACTTCAGAAGAGACTTCGACAGAGGAGGCGTCGACTTCAGAGGAGACTTCAACAGAGGAGACGTCGACTTCAGAGGAGACGTCGACGACAGAGGAGACTTCGACTTCGGAAGAGACGTCGACTTCAGAGGAGACTTCGACAGAGGAGACGTCGACTTCAGAGGAGACTTCGACTTCGGAAGAGACGTCGACTTCAGAGGAGACTTCGACTTCGGAAGAGACGTCAACTTCAGAGGAGACTTCGACAGAGGAGACGTCGACTTCAGAGGAGACTTCGACAGAGGAGGCGTCGACTTCAGAGGAGACTTCAACAGAGGAGACGTCGACTTCAGAGGAGACGTCGACGACAGAGGAGACTTCGACTTCGGAAGAGACGTCGACTTCAGAGGAGACTTCGACAGAGGAGACGTCGACTTCAGAGGAGACTTCGACTTCGGAAGAGACGTCGACTTCAGAGGAGACTTCAACTTCGGAAGAGACGTCAACTTCAGAGGAGACTTCGACAGAGGAGACGTCGACTTCAGAGGAGACTTTGACAGAGGAGACGTCGACTTCAGAAGGGACGTCGACTTCGGAAGAGATGTCGGCTTCAGAGAGGACGTCGACTTCGGAAGAGACGTCGACTTCAGAAGGGACGTCAACTTCAGAACACGAGGAGGTGTCGACTTCAGAACACGAGGAGGTGTCGACTTCAGAACTGGAAGGGGTGTCGACCACAGGACAGGACCGGGCGTCGACCACCATCGACTTCTGGTCCGGGGGCGTCGACTTCTGGTCCGGGGGTGTCGGCTTCTGGTCCGGGGGTGTCGGCTTCTGGGCCGTCGAACTCTGGACCGCCGGCCTCGGGACCGGAACCGTCTGCTTCTGGTCCGGGGGCGTCGGCTTCTCGCCTGGGGGAGTCGGCTTCTGGTCCGGGGGAGTCGGCTTCTGGCCCGGGGGAGTCGGCTTCTGGTCCCTCGACTTCTGGGCTGTCCACTTCTGGACCGCCGACTTTTGGACCGGATCCGGAACCGTCTGCTTCTGGGCTCAATACGTCAGCTTCTGGGTCGGTACCGTCAGCTTCTGGGCCGGTACCGCCTGCTTCCGGGCCCGTACTGTCAGCTTCTGGGCCGGAGGCAGAGCCGCTGCGGGAGGAGCTGCCTGGACAAGCTGGACCGGATGCGGTGTGACCTCCGGGACCACCGCTGGAACTGGACGTGAGAGAACTGGTGGTGCTGGAAACTGTGTGAGCAGAGAGGACAGACCGTCCAGCTGACGCTCCTGGAGGCTGAGGGTCCGATGGAGCTGGGCCAGCTCAGCCCGGAGACCGGCGAGCTCCGCTGGGTGGACCCCGGGCTCGCTCTTCTGGCTCCGAGATGAGGGAGCTGCCGGCTGGACTGAGGCCCTCTCCTGGCAGTTCGAGGATGAAAGAGTGTCCAGGTGAGACTCTTGATGGCTGACGAGCTGGCGGATCCGGCCAAGCTCCGCCTGAAGCTCTATCCGCTGGGCTGCGGGTGCTGCTCCTCCACCTGCAGACGACGGAGGCGCCAATTGGACCAGTGACGGGCCTGCTGGTCTGGCCGGGGGCGTGTCCAAACTGCCGGGCCGGGCAGGGGCAGCGGCAAACTCACTGCTCCGTCCCAGGACACCAGATCGTGGTGGAGTCTGGCGTCTTTCCCCACGCCGTGGACCCACTCCGGGGGAACAGTCAGCCAACCTCGTGCCCTCGAAGCCGGAGCGACCCAGGAGCGTCTCCCCATCCAAACTCCCGTCCAGTTCCGGAAGGGCGTCGAGGATCGCCGAGGCTGACGGTCGGGGACGCCGGCAGCGGCGAGGCGGAGCTGGGGCTGGGGAGGGAGAAGCCAGCTGGTGGGTCGGGGTAAGCCACCGGAGCAGGTACTCCCACGGAAGAATCTCCCCGCTGGATCCTTTAACGGGTCGGTTCATTCTGTCAGACGCGCTGCTGAGTGGAGCGGAGAAGAGGTGAGGATCCAGACCGGGGAGGAAGCAGGCAGACAGGTAGGATTCTTCACACAGATTTATTAGAACGCACTCTGGACAATGAAACAGTGAACCGACACAGGACACAGAACAGAAGGGGTTTAAATACAGGAGGACCGGGAGCTAAGGTGATTGGGAAAGCGAGAGGCAGGTGGGAGTAATTAACGAGACACAAGGCTGAACCAAACAGGGAGACAGGACAGGGTGTGACAGAGACTCTATACAAAAGATCTTTCTGTATGTATGCCCAGCAGAGCTCTGAGATCCGGAAACAGTCAGCTGTTAGAACCGGGTCAGAACCAAGCAGGATGAAGCTGCTTTTAGCTACTATGCTGCTCACAGATGGAATCAGCTTCTTTATGACCTCTAATGTGGCCTCTAGTAAGTTTTAAGTCAAAACAGAAAACTTGTATGCATTCATCAGCCTTTGAATGTTTATGCTGCACCTTTTGCACTGCAACTACTCATCCTTTAAATGAGCCTTTTTATTTATGAGTGTATTTTTGAATTTGGTTTAAAAATCTGCTGTTTGATGTTGTTACAATGATTTTAATGTTTTATGTACTTGCACCTGGAAAGTACACTGAATTGCTTCTGTGTACAGATAAATCTGCCTCTACTTGAGTAAGGGATTAGCAGTTTCCCTGTTCCCATACCCGGTGGACAAAGCGTTAACACACAGAGCAGTGTCCCAGTCAGAGACCCCAGGGCTGACTAATGAGCTTATAGAGCCTAATCCAGAGCACAGACTCAAACAGAGCCTTCCTGTCTTTACAGAGCTCTAGCTGACCCTGTGTCAGCATGGAAACGCAGATCTGCTGTAAATCCTGCTTGTTACCAGGAGACAGGGTAAAGTGAGCTGAGAGGAAACTTCCTGTGTCAGGCTCACTGATCCACTCAGATCACTCCAGTCACCATCAGAACAACCCGTCAGCTCAAAATCTAGCCACAGAGAAACCAAACAATGTGTCCAACCAGGTGAGAACGTTCAGTCTGCTGATTGGTCAGGCGGTCTGGGCGGGGCTACCAGCTGTTTTGTTTATTTTTATTGATCCTTTAACTAGAAAAACCCACTGATGTCAAGAAAGGCAGCAGCATGCCTCACAGAGACAACAAACTACTGGTTTTCTAGTGGGATCTGTTTGATTAATGAGGTGCACACTATTGCAACACTACATGTATGAAACTGAAGACAGCAATGAAAACGATATGGCCATGATCCCGGCCTGATACCTACTGTACTTTGGTTTTATTGTTTGTTGATGGTTTTATTTATGTGCGGCCAGCCTCAGCCAGCAAAGGGACCGAAGGTAGAAATTTGTCTAGGCTATAATGTCACCTTTTTCAATTATATATTAATATGCGTCCTTCCATCAAGTGCAAAAACAACTTCCTGTATGTCCTTAAACATTGGGAGCTCTAGCTTGTATAGTTTTGCAGGTTCTGCTGTTTTTGCCAGGAACATGGTCCATCGTCTGCTGAAAGGACGGAACTGTTGGACGTGAGTGTCTGCAGCTGTAGAAAAAAATCCTCTTTGTAGAGAAACAGGGAGCTTGTAGTGCTGCTAAGCTTAGTTTAGCGCTGTCGTGGTTGCTAGGTGACAGGACGCATCATTTGGAATCGCAGGAGGCCCTTCCTGCCTTTCTCGTCTGATTGGCTGGAAGGGCCTCCTGCGATTGGTTATTTTGCGTAAGAGGAAACCATCTCCCTCACTGCAGGGTTGTTATATTTACAGCCAGATCTTGAGGAGTTTTTTAAAGAAAATGGGAACTCTGCGCTATAATAACAATTCTGTCCTGCTTTGCAACAAACCAGTTTCAGTTTCTTTTATACATATATAAGAAATATATATAAGAACCTGAAAAACATCACATGTGAACATGTAATTAAATCTTGTTGCACACTGGACTGTTGGCTCTATTGGGCTTTTCTTGTTACTTAATTATTAGGCTATCCTATGTTTTCACTTTAACAGGTTAAGGCCGTTTACAAGATAGAGCACACACTCACCATCTGTTCACATGAGAACCATTTAATCTAAATTTAATTCAAAGCTGCAGTAATTATCCAATAAGCTCCTACCTGTTTGTTAAAGAGGAAGTCACCCCCAAATCACCGTTTTTGCTGATAAATGAGTATCTAATCATGCTGTAGACATGTGTAGTCAATAATTCTGCCTTTTGGTGCATCTTAGTTAAAATTTAAATAATCTACATGAAAAGTGTCAGTGTTGCGCCCTCTTCAGGTAAAAACTCTGTACTGCATTTGAATGCACATCACTGCTTAAAGACGAAGGTTTTATAGAATTTTTTAAAAAGGAGTGGGCTTTATATGTGGAACATAATGACCTGCCTGGAACATCAGCAACAGACAAGGACCTATTGAAGATGTTAGTAAAAACCCTCGCCAGTTGGTCTGCACAAGCGCTGAGAACTTCCTGCCTCCCTGCCTTCCTGCCGCCTTCCTGGGATTAACTGACTTTAAAACGCGTCTCACTTGGTCCTCCTGCAGAGTCAGTGTGCCGTTGTTTGGGACGGGTGGGGGTGGTATGGCCACCGCAGGCCTGGTTGTCTCAAAATGGGCAAAAAAAATGGTTTAAGTCCTCGGCCAGTAGTCTGTCGTCCTTTGACGTTTCCTGTTTCCTGCCTCTGTAATTAGTAATGTGGTTTATTCCCTGCCACATTGCCCTGGGATCGTTGTTTGCAAAGTGATCCTCAATTTTCCTCTTGTAGGCTGCTTTGGCTTCTCTGATGCCTTTCTTTAGTTCTGCCCTCGCTGCCTTATACGCCGCCTGATCACCCAACTTAAAGGCAGTGTCCCGGCTTCTTAGGAGAGAATTCACCTTGCTAGTCATCCAGGGTTTTTGGTTTGGGAACACTCTGATCCGTTTGTTAATGGTGACGTTTTCCACACAGTTCCTAATGTAGGAGAGTATGGTATCAGTGTGCTCCTGTAGATTTTGGCTGTAGAACAAGTCCCAAATAGTTGAGGAGAAGCAGTCACGTAGCTGTGAGATGGCTCCTTCAGGCCAGATTTTGATTATCTTAGTTTGGGGCTTACCTTTCCTCAGCAGGGAGACGTAAGTGGGAGTGAGGGACAGACAAAGGTGATCAGATCCAGCCAGATGTGGGAGGGATTTCGCTCTATAGACGCTTCTGATGTTTGAATAAACATGATCCAAGGCATTTTTCCCTCTGGTGGCAAAATCCACAAACTGGACAAATTTGGGCAGCACCGCTTTTAGGCACGTTTTATTAAAATCTCTAGCAACAATGAAGACCCCGTCAGGATGCGTAAGCTGCAGCTTATTTTGGTATTGAGCAGGAGGCTGAGGGCCGTGGTCACGTTAGCCTCCGGCGGTATATACACAGCCACCACAGTCACTACTGTAAAATCCCTCGGGATGTAAAAGGGTCTGCATGAGATCACCAGAAACTCTACATCAGGAGAGCATTGTGTGTAGATGGTGCGGCTGTTGCAGCACCACTCGTTGTGCACGTAAACACACAGCCCGCCCCCCCTGCTCTTACCTGAGTCACTGTTGCGGTCATGCCAGTGCAGCGTGCGGTCTGCTAGCTCGACTGCAGCATTGGGGATCATCGGATGAAGCCATGACTCCGTAATAAAGATAATGCTGCAGTTTCGTGTAAAACTCGTGGTGGCAATCCGTAGCTCCATCTCGTCCATTTTCTGGATAATGGATCTGACGTTAGACAGAAAGAGGCTTGGTAGTGCTGGCCGATGCGTTTGTTTACGTAGCCTAGCTTCTGAGCCAGCCCTGCATCCCCTCTTGTGCTGGGGGGGGATCGGAGGACGCTCCTCCAAACACGCGTTATTATTTTCATAATTTAATTATTATTTCTCCTGGAAGCGCTCAGTCAGACCGAGTGTTGTGATGTCGGGAGATCTGGTCTTGGGGAGGGGGCGGGGTCAGTGACGGCGGCTGCAGCGTGATCGTCTGTCTCTTTTATTTAGGGACACGGAGAAGTTAAAAGGAGAGAGAGATAGAAGATAGAAGTTCTTGTTCCACTTTATTATTTTGCTTCATGATGATAAACTGATGTTAAATTCAACTTAAAGAGGAACTGGGAGGAAGCTTTGGTTCATTTTAAGTTACATACAGGGTCCGAAATTAACACTCGCTCTATCTTTTGAGCTCTACCTGCCACCTGGCGAGTAAATGTTTGCACCAAATTAGTTATGTTTATCAGTCATCTTCCATGGATTTCTGATCCTCCTCCCGCCTGCATGCAACGTACACAAACGTACGCAAAACGTGAACGCCGCATCCAACGTCATTTCCACCTATCCCATTCAATCAGTTTATCAAGTTAGCCGTTAGCTTCGTGTTAAAACTAGCGGTGAGATGTGGCGGTTTTTAACTGGAGTCAGCCAGCCTTCCAAAAGAAAACTCGTCGAACTGGAAGAAAAACCACCAGGACCAGTGGCAACCAGAAGATTTTGTGAAAAGTGGCGCACTGGAGACGGCGGAGTCGTGAGACAATGGCTACATTATGATGGCCACGTAGCGTTGCTGCATTTCACAGACACTTTCTCTGCTCGTGCTGCAAACAGGATAGCCGTCTTCTATCAACTGTCCCTCGGCATTCTTCAAATATCCAAAAAATGCCCGTACTTCCTTCTTTGAGGGATAATAAATGTCCCGAGTGCCGTCTCCTCCTCTGGCCATTATTTCAGCTTTAGCTTAAAGAAAGTTTTGGTCGTAAACAACAAAGTGCGCATGTGCCGCTGGCAACTTCAGCCGATGATACGGTGGCTGGTAAGGGTCACCGCGCCTACACCGCAGCCACGGTAATCCACCGAGATAATATAGTTTTTTTTTAAAACAAGATGGTTATTACTATTGTCAGCTTTTTTACTGGGGTTTACCGCTACACCGGTTACCGTGACAACCCTAGCCCTGACACGCTTTCAGATATTCTCATGGTGCAGCTGTGTTCTCCAGAGATCAAGGACTAGGACCCAAATGAGGCTGTAATGCTTTGGCACAAAGACGGTGTCAGAAGCAGGAGGCCAGACTTCATGGACAGAGAAAACAAGGAGTCTGACTAGATTTCAATGAAAGAGTTCATAAAAACATCTCTAAAAATAAATAAATAAATAGTAAAAATGACAAAAGAGTTGTTTTTCTTATTAATTGATGTTTTAACTATTTTGTCACTCTGTTTGGAATCAACATAATATAGAATAACATGCGTTAGGTGGATCTAAATCATTTAGGATTTTGGCCGGTAAAAAATATGCTTGGCCGGTGAGTAAAACATTTAATTTCGGACCCTGGTTACAGGAGGTCTTGTCTCCTATCTGCTCCTCCAGAGACAGCATGGACATGAGGGTGAAAGGGTGAGGGTCCCACAGGACAGGTCAGTGGAAAGGTTTGTAGTTAGCTGGTTAGTGAAGGAGATTTCAGAAACGAACCACTGGGCTCAAATAAAATAACAAACTCAGTCAAACATTTCATTTGGTGTTATTTTTGACACCCTTCCTCTGCGGCATAAATATTGGACTCTAGAGCTGCTCAGAGACATTAAACACTCACATATGAACCCATTATGGATTTTATTATTACATTATGTGTCCTGTAGGGTTTCAGTACTTTTTTAGATTTTGTGAGTTTTTGCACAGCGTGTTTTTCTCAGCCTGAGGCGTGGTGTTGAACCAGGAAACACATGTTTTACTTTGTTAAATCTTCTTAAAGAGCAAGTCAACCCCTACCAGAGTCTAACTCCACTCCCACTTCATGTTTGAAAAATGCAACACATGCTGTTGCCTGGCAGACCGAGAGGGCGGAGCCGCTAACAAATACACACACACTCAGGCTCACGACAGCATTGTGACATCATAATGTACCAGTTTACATCATAGCATACCTCTTAGCCAATAGCGGTGGCAGATTTAAATTAGAATACAGTGCAGAGTTTTTACCTGACAACGGCACAACACTGACAGTTTTAGGCAGAATATTTAAATTTTAACTAAGATGCACTGAAGTGCCAAACTATTGACGACACGTGTCTGCAGCACGATTAGACACTCGTTTATTTAGTTTATCAGCAAAAAAAAAAGTTTATTTGGGGGTGACTTGCTCTTTAAATGTTTAAATGTTTTGTCCTAACCTGTTGTGAATGGAGAGCTTTTCAGGGATGGCAGCTTGTGTCACTTACGCTTTTGATTAGAAAATAAAAAGCAATTATCTGACATCTTCTATTTATCAATGAAAACAAATCAATATGAAATAATCGTGATGCATCGGGATATCGAATCGAATTGTTGGCCCAATAATCGAATCGAATCGGGAGACAAGTGAAGATTCACACCTCTAGTGACCAAAGCCTACTGGTTGTGCAGCACCAAGCTTTGTGAAGCACATCGTGATTTTTATCTCGAGAGGCGCTATAGAAAAGACCGTTTTAGTTCTTTCTTTATTTCTGTCCATTCCATCATTTCATTCATTGTCTTAGTAATCTTGTCTACCATCATTCATTATACTTTGTCATGTATAATCTTTAGTTTAGAAATATCTATATCTAATATTTTATAAACTATATCCTCGACTCTGTCTGCATTAATATGGTGTGTGTTCCCTGACAAGTTCAAAGGACCTAAGGTAATATTCAATCAAATATCCAAAGACCATTCAGACTGATAATTCATATTTATATGGAATATCACGTCTTATTGATCATTTAACAGAATATGTAGCTACATCTTCAGCTTTCGCTGGAGCGGTTCGCAGCCGAGTGTGAAGCAGCTGGGATGAGAATCAGCTCCTCTAAATCTGAGACCATGGTCTTGAGTCAGAAAAGGGTAGAATGCCTTCTCCGGGTCAGGGATGAGGTCCTGCCCCAAGTGGAGGAGCTTAAGTATCTCGGGGTCTTGTTCACGAGTGAGGGAACACTGGAGCGTGAGATGGATAGGTGGATTGGTGCTGCATCTGCCGGATACAAGCGGCCGAAATGAGTTTTCTCCAAAGAGTGTCTGGGCTCTCCCTTAGAGATAGGGTGAGAAGCTCGGTCATTCGGGAGGGGCTCGGAGTAGACCCGCTGCTCCTCCACATCGAGAGGAGCCAGTTGAGGTGGCTCGGGCATCTGGTCAGGATGCCTCCTGGACGCCTCCCTGGTGAGGTTTTCCAGGCACGTCCAACTGGGAGGAGACCTAAAGGTAGACCCAGGACACGGTGGAGGGACTATGTCTCTCACCTGGCCAGGGAACACCTTGGGATTCCCCCGGAGGAGCTGGCCCAAGTGGCTGGGGAGAGGGAAGTCTGGGCCTCTCGCCTTAGGCTGCTGCCCCCATGACCCGACTCCGGATAAGCGGATGAAAATGGATGGATGGATGGATGGATGGATGGATGGATGGATGGATGTAGCTACATCTATCCCGCTACAGAAGATAGACTTCTCCACTATCTTCTGGTGTAAAGTAGTAACTTCATGAGGGATCGTATCTGCAGCTGTGGCTCCTTAAAGTCCACAATGACTTTTGCAACGTTGGTGCTTCAAGGATGAAATCGATCTTTAGACGTGAGAATCGATCCTCGTGAAAAATGATGAGAATCAATTAAGAATCGGATAATTGACTCTTTCAACACAACCCTCTCCATTGCTGTGTGGGAATTTTCAGAAGAAGGCAGAGGGATGGCTCAAGAGCCCTTTCTGAAAATATGTATTTTCAAGTATAATTATCAAAGTATTGAGTATTTTATAATTGTGTACGTTCATGATTACGATCACTTCTCTGCTGAAAGATGCATTACACATCTTTGATGATTAACTAGTCACTGAGCTGGTGCGTACTCCTGGACACAACATACCAGTCATTAAATAATTTGTTTTAATATAACTCGGTACAATTTTACAGACTGAGGAGTCAACAGTAAAATATTGAGTTTAAAAATGAGAAAGAGATGTTTCCCCAGTAGGAATGTTTATGGAAAACCTAATCTTCAGTTTCAGAACCAAATTTTTATCATTTCCTTTTTCCCAAAATGAAAGCAGTTCACTTTAGGATGATGAATGATATGTATGCGTGCTCTAAACGTTTTGGACTAAGTTTTATCGTGGACAGCAATAAATGCAAATTTGTCAAATAATAGTTTGTTTGAACGTTGTTAATAAAGAATTGTTTGAAGTAACAAAAACAGCAACCTGGCATGGCTGCAGTTCATGTCTATATGGTTACTGTCCCAGTTCGGTAGTTATTTGTACACTTGTTTACTACGCACTTTACTACTACTACTACGTTTTTTCAGCTCATTTTACACAAACCAGCTGGCATCACAACCTGCCACCTGATAAATGGTCACCAGCATTACGTCTTAGGGCAAAGTCTGACAATAATCTCAGTGCATATTAACATCGTCAGTGTGTAAATGAACATGAATAAAACTTCAAGAATCTCAGGGGGAAACGCTGCCAACACGCTGGGTTTCTGTCCTGGCAGCACTGGTCCAAACACTAGATCAAACACTGCCGCTCAGGGAAAACTAGTCTAAGGACAACTCAAATCCTCTCAGAACGACTAGATTGTAGGTCAGTTTCACATTGAGGGCCTACGCTGAGGAGAAACAAGTCACCTGATGTTGGACGCCTGCTCAGTGAACTCTGTGGCCACCAGGGAGAAGTACTTCCTCATCTTGATCCAAAGGTTGGGTTTGGGGATGCAGCCGTTGTGGGCGTGGATGGCGTGGATACGAGCCATCTCTCTGGCTATCAGCCTGAGAACAGACAAGATTTCAAAATAAAATCACTTCAACCCTAACCTCAGAGTGGAGGAAACTCAGAGTTCCAGGACAGGAGAGTAATAACTGCCAAGTATAAATAACAGTAAAGAATAGAAATGTTCTAAGAACACACACACACACACACACACACACACACGTTCTAGAGCAGGAGTAGTCACGGCTGGTCCTCCAGGGCCGCTTGTCCAGCAGGTTTAGTTGTTTCTCGGCTCCAACACACATGAATCAATGTTTGACTCCCCTGCTGATTAGACTCTGATGTGTTGGAGCAGAGAAACAACTAAAACCTGCTGGACAAGCAGCCCTGGAGGACCGGAGTGGCCCACCCGATTCTCCGGTGTGCCACCAGTGCTATGGCTCTATGTCCTGACCAGATTAGGGTTGGATCCCTGACATCCTGCGGCCCAAGAGCATCACCCTGCATGAATTCATAGCAGATGCCATTTTGAAAAGTGCAGTAGAGGCGAGGAGCACAACCGTTGGCGTGGAGCACCTGAAAGAGAGGCCCAAGAAGAATTCTCATCATGAAGACGTGTAAAACACCTGCTGGCGACCTGAGGAAGGCTCATCACACTACCTGAAAGCTCTTCAGCTCATTGTCTCTGTCCACTATCAGCTCTGTTTTGTTGCCGTACACTCGGACCAGGACCACATCCTCCGGACAGGCGTCCACAGAGCAGCCCACCAGCTTGTTGGTGGTTCCATCAGTGAAGAGCTGGAAGACAGAAAGTTGTTCACCAGAACACCACAACAGATACAAAGGCCGTTTTCTTCCCTAGACCACCTTGACTCATGGTGTTAGTGATGACCTCACCTGCTGCATGTCTCCTGATCAGCTGAGCCCAATTCTGAATCTGTATATTTGTACTCACTACCAGAACTACATAGTTATTTGTATGACTTTGATCTGTTTGGGGTGTTTTGCACCACTTGGAGCACTCTTAGGTTAGACCTGTGGTATGGAGGTCTTTCACCAACCCTAGTTCCGGATGTTTCTCTGAAAAACAAAGCAGGTTACAAAAGTCCCGACCAGCCACCACAACACAAAAGCACCCAGCAGGGCGGGTATGACGTTATACGTGGATCACACTAATGTTGGTGGGGTCAAGTACAACACCGTAATCTAATCTTAAGTTCTCTTTGAGTCAGCGCCAACACAGTGATGTCAGCTCTGAGCTGATGAGGTCAGGATCTAACCCTAACACACACACACACACACACACACACACACACACACACACACACACAGCTACTTTCTAAGGAGTCTCTCACTGATGTGACTGATGGTCACTTCCTGTAGAAACTGCGTTCAACAGTGAATTTCCGATCTCTCTGCAGAGTTAGGGGCCTGACTTGTGTGTTTACCAGGAACACTGTGACACAAACTCTGTCGCTGAGGACATCTGGAAGTCTTTAAATATAGTTTTGTCATTATAAGTGAGAGGGAGGGATGACAATGGAGCAAGACTTCAGTACAGCTTTGAGGAGGTTCTGGTCCACCATCTAGTCCCATTGAGTCCCATTCTGTCCCGCTCTGAACTTGAGACAGTTCTCCACACCTTCATCTCCTCACGCTTAGACTACTGTAACTCTCTTTTCACGTGTCTGAGCAGAACCTCCCTGAACCGTCTACAGGTGGTTCAGAACGCCTGTGCTCGGCTTCTGACCAAGTCCTCCAAACACACCCACATCACCCCGCTTCTCCTCCAGCTTCACTGGCTGCCAGTCAACTTCAGGGTTCATTTCAAGATCCTGGTTCTGGTCTATAGGGCCTTACGTGGACAAGCACCATCTTACATTGGTGATCTTCTCAGTCCCTACACCCCCAGCAGGTCCCTGAGGTCCAGTGATCAAAGCCTACTGGTTGTGCAGCACCAGGCTAAAGGTCAAAGGTGACAGATCATCTGCTGCTGTGGCCCCCAGACTCTGGACCTCTCTCCCCCTGAGCCTGAGATCAGTGGACTCAGTGGTCTCCTTTAAAAAGCAGCTGAAGACTCACTTGTTCAAGCTGGCTTTTGTATGACCTTCTTCACCTCTCTCTCTTTATTCTGCTCTCCCCACCTATTCCACCTTCCTCAGGATCCACTGATTTCCCTCTTTCCTGTTCACTCTCTCTCTTTCTTAACATTTTTTCTTTTAAATCCCAATTGCCTATTTTTGCTCATTTGTTTTTGTGAAGCGCCTCGTGATTTTTATCTTGAGAGGCGCTATAGAAATGATATTTTCTTTTTTTCTTTCTAGCCCTCCAGGTTGTTTCCACCGCTGAAATGTAAATCCCTCTATCACGGTTCAGATACCTCACGTTAAACATGTTACGCATCCATTTGGACTGTTTATTCGAATTTTCCTACAGTAAAATCAGTCTAAAAACAATAGTTAGTATTGTCTGGCTGAATGTATCAATATATTTCGTGATGTATCGTATCGTCTCCCCTGTATCGTGATGTATGGTATCCCCTGTATCGTGATGTATCGTATCCCCTGTATCATGATGTATCGTATGGTATCCCCTGTATCGTGATGTATCGTATCCCCTGTATCATGATGTATCGTATCGTATCCCCTGTATCGTGATGTATCGTATCGTATCCCCTGTATCGTGATGTATCGTATCCCCTGTATCGTGATGTATCGTATCGTATCCCCTGTACCATGATGTATCGTATCCCCTGTATCGTGATGTATTGTATCCCCTGTACCATGATGTATCGTATCGTCTCCCCTGTATCGTGATGTATCATATCCCCTGTATCATGATGTATCGTATCGTCTCCCCTGTATCGTGATGTATCGTATCCCCTGTATCGTGACATATCGTATTGTCTCCCCTGTATTGTGATGTATTGTATACCCTGTATCGTGATGTATCGTATCCCCTATATCGTGACGTATCATATTGTCTCCCCTGTATCGTGATGTATCGTATCCCCTGTATCGTGACGTATCGTATTGTCTCCCCTGTATTGTGATGTATTGTATCCCCTATATCGTGACATATCGTATTGTCTCCCCTGTATTGTGATGTATTGTATACCCTGTATCGTGATGTATCGTATCCCCTATATCGTGACGTATCGTATTGTCTCCCCTGTATCGTGATGTATCATATTCCCTGCATCGTGATGTATCACATACCCTGTATCGTGATGTATCATATCGTCTCCCCTGTATTGTGATGTATTGTATCCCATGTTTCGTTATGTATCGTATCGTCTCCCCTGTATTGTGATGTATCGTATCCCCTATATCGTGACGTATCGTATCGTCTCCCCTATATCGTGACGTATCGTATCGTCTCCCTGTATCGTGATGTATCGTATCGTCTCCCCTGTACTGTGATATATTGTATCCCCTGTATCGCGATGCATATCGTCTTGCCAAATTTTCACCAATACATAACCCTAATTGGTTCTGATCTTATCTTGAAGACAGGGGCTATGTGGTTTCTATTGGGGATCACAAATCAAAGCTGATCACCATGACATGTGGGGTCCCCCCAAGACTCAATTCTTGGACCACTGCTCTTCAATCTCTACTTGCTCCCCCTGGGTCAGGTCATACACAATAACAACATTACCTATCATAGTTATGCAGGTGACACCCAGATCTACCTAGCTCTATCATCTAGTGACTATGGTTAGACCAGGGGTCGGCAATCTGTCCCAATCAAAGAGCCATTATTACCAGTGTCCCACAGTAAAGGAGACACTGGGAGCGACAGCAGCTGTGGCATTGTGGGTGGGGCCTACCGGGCCTGAGCAGGTGTCGCTCTTTGACAAGTCACACAAATCGCCTTTTAAAACATGTTTAAACTGTTCAGAATACAAATCCAGGCTCTGTCTCGTTGGATTGTTGTAACTAAACATGGTACTGAATGAAAAGGTAAGAAAAGGATCCGATCAATTAGTGTTTTCCCTCATTTACAGTAGAGATAACGGTGCAGAGTGCGTGGCTCTGGTGGTAACCATGTTTACTGTTTGTCTTTGCAACAATCTTCACAAGAAGTTAAAAGAGTTAAATGACAGGGTTCACAGTGACCGGATATTTCCCGTATTTGACCTTTGACCGTATTTTACTTTGACGGAGAAACCTCCAGGCTGTTGGTGGTTTTGAAAGAATGACCCCGACGCAGGCAGATGGCTGACATTTTAATGGTAACGCACATGGCGGAGGTAGCTAAATCAGTCAGGAAAAGACTCCCATCAGAACATCTGAGCTGGACTCTGAGCTCAGCGCAGCTCGCTGTCAGCGCGTATGTGAGGTGGACAGTACGCTGACGATGTGGAGAGGGGCTTGGAGCTCGTCGGTCACCGGCAGCAGAACCAGGACCATGCAGGAAGGTTCCTCTCACTGAAGCGAGTGTTTTCCTAACCCTGTCTCTCAGAGAGACTTGTCACTTAGAAAATGTTCCTGATGATGAAACTTTGGCTGAATAGCGCTTGTTCCTGTCTCCAATGTGGCGACGCATCTATGAGCCTGTCTGAGGAAAAGTCCAGAAGCTCATATCCTCTTCAGCTCAGGAAGCTCCTATAGAGACGTCTGATTTAGAGGCCGACCGAAATGGTTTCATTTTTAAGGCCGATTTTTAAAGGATTTTGTTGCCGATGGCCGATATCTAAAGCAGATTATTAAAGCCGATATATACACAAGTTTTAGCAGCACATTGTTTGTGAAAGACAACTGAACACTCACTGTGTGCAATTTACATTAAATAAGTCAATAAATCTTTTCATATTTATTGATCTTCAAATATAAAACAAACCCAAAACATAAAAAAATATATATTGTCTAGATAAATCAGTCAGCCTCTAATCTGATTACACACAAGCAGGTGACCTGTCATTTCAGGTCTTTACCATTTTTGTTTACATTTTAAAAGATGACAATCTTTACTTCTAGAATTATGTTTATGTTGTATTTAGCAGACGCTTTTGTCCAAAGCGACTTACAAGTGATAATCGGCATGTTGCCCTTGAGGCTAACAACAACAACAACAACAACAACTTGACATCAATCATGGAGAGGAGGGAACAAGGAGTGGACAGCAGAGGGGGGGACGGGTGCAGGGAGGGTGCTAGAATTGGTATACAGATAAAAATGAATGCAGTAGCAGGGTTTCTCCTGGCTCAAACCGAGGCAGAGGTGGTACCATCCTGACCGTGCACCAGCACATGCGTAATCTGTGCATTCAACTGTCTCACTTTTTAAAGGCTAAATATTGTAAAAGGCTCAATAATATGCATTAGATTGGTGTTTAGTTCCTTTTTCCCCGTCTGATATTTATAGTTAAATGTTTTTAAACATGTGACCTACATTTCAGTAACATGTTAGGTTTGTATTAATAACACTCATCTTAGTCACAATGACACATAAATGTATCCAGTAAAATATAATGCATTTCATTAACATGCATTTGTGTTGGAAATGCTAATAACATGTCATTTCTGCTGCTAACAACTAGCTCCAAGCTGGTGAAGAAGGCTCACCAGCGCCTCTTCTTCTTGAGGACTCTGAGGAAGAACAACCTGTCCTCAGACATCCTGGTGAACTTCTATCGCTGCACCATCGAGAGCATCCTGACCAACTGTATAACTGTCTGGTATGGGAACTGCTCCGCCTCGGACCGGAAGGCGTTGCAGAGGGTCGGGAAAACTGCCCAGCGCATCGCCGGAGCACCACTTCCTGCCATAAAGGACATCTACAGGAAGCGGTGTCTGAAAAGGGCAGGGAAAATCATCAGAGACCACAGTCACCCATCACATGCACTGATCACCCTGCTGCCCTCTGGGAGGCGCTACAGGAGCCTCCGGACTAAGACCACCAGGTACCGGAACAGTTTCTTCCCAACAGCTGTCAGACTCCTGAACTCTGCCTCCTGACATATGACCCACGTTAAACCCATGGACTGCTTGTATTAACTACAGCCTGTACATACTTACAGTCATAGAATATTCATAACATACTTCATACCGTGTACATTATAACATACATAATAGATGCATTTCTGTAATATACTTACACATCTATATTATTACTAATATATATTGTAATACATCTATATCACGGCTAAAGCACTTCTGGATGGATGCAAACTGCATTTTGATGCCCTGTACCTGTACATGTGCAATGACAATAAAGTTGAATTCTATTCTATTCTATTCTAACAGTGTAATGGTGGCATGTCTGTTATGTACGGGTTAGGGTTGGGGGGGTTCCGTTTTGCCTTGGCCCCCAAAATGCCTTGATACGGCCCTGGGTGTGTGACTGAGTGTTGATGGTGATCTGAACTGTATCAGATGTATAAATATTACATGTGTATAACTTGTTGTTTTATACGGGTGAAAACGTGTAGTGGAGATAAATCTACCTACATTTTACTTTTCAACACTTTGTTTTCTTGTTTTTATTGAACTACTTCCTGTCCTGTCTGTCTCTCATCTTCCTGCATCTCCTCTAAACTCTCCAGAGAATCTGCTGCCTGGATTCTTACTTTTTCACCACTTCTGAACTACGCTGATGAAAGAGACCTCCTGACCGCAGAGCGGAGAGCGCGTTTCGATGCTGCGTGAAGCTGTGTGCTCAGTGAGGTGACATCACCGCAGCACACGATGAGCGAGTGCGTCAGGAACGATTAAAAGACAGAATACCAGAGGATACAAACAGATATGAACGATCATGTGTTCACTATAATAGTTTTGTTGCAACACCTTGAGAATGTTTCGTGCGCCGGACGCAGCGGGCGCACCAACGATCAGCGCTCTGCGTCCTCTCCGCTCAACAGAGCCCCGCTACGCTGAGAGTCCATAAATACTGTAATATAGGCAGAAACTGGATCTCTCCCTCAAAGATATCTAGCCCCCATAACTCCATCCCTGCTCCTGCATGAAAAACCGGACGTTTTGATCCATGTAGGACCCCCCTCTCCCGGACGCCTCGGACAGAGAGAGGAAAGTTGACATGTCCGGGGGAAAGAGGACGTATGGTCACCACCAACCACCACAGATATGTACCAACTAGCAAGAAAAGCTATGTTTGATCTTTTTCTGCAGCGGTTTCAGCGCTTTTTGGTGCACCGCTGCTGATACAGCGCCCTGTAGTGGTGCAACGCTGCAACTGCAGTTATAATAACGTCCAAATAGCTGGGGGCAGAGTGAAATCAGGCTGGGGCGGCACATTAGCTGGAGGCGGCCGCCACGCAAACCTGAAGGCAGGAAAAACACCGAGTAAAATAAAATACATTTTAATTAAATATTCATTCATTATTTTACTAACACAGAGAGCCACATCAGATGGATGAAAGAGCCGCATGCAGCTCCAGAGCCGCAGGTTGCCGACCCCTGGGGTAGACTCACTCTGTTAATGTTGGGAGCAAATGAATGACCTAATGCAGTCAAACTTCCTCCAATTAAACAAAGACACAGCCGAAGTGGAAGTTCTTAAATCTTTACGCTGGTTACCCAGTAAACTACAGAATCCATTTCAAAGTGCTACTGCTAGTTTATAATTCAATTATTCAATTCAGTTCATTTCTACAGCACAAAATCACAACAGGAGTCGTCTCAAGACTCTTTAGTAAACATTGCAATTGAATCCACTTCAGTTCATTTTACCAAATATTTAAAAGTTTCCTATATAAGGAACCCAGCAGGCCGCATCGAGTCACTGACTAGTGTCAGAGTCTCTACAGCAATCCTCATACTAAGCAAGCATGCAGCGACAGTGGAGAGGAAAACTCCCTTTTAACAGGAAGAAACCTCCAGAGAATCCTGGCTCAGTATAAGCAGCCATCCTCCACGACTCACTAAACCACTCAATGGCAGAGTACATGTCAGATCTCCTTCAGGTACCTACGCCCAGCAGGGCTCTGAGATCCTTAGAAACAGTCAGCTGGTAGAACCGGGTCAGAACCAAACAGGGTGAAGCTGCTTTTAGCTACTATGCTGCTCACAGATGGAATCAGCTTCCTTATTACCTCAAACCTGCCCCAACTCTAGTAGCTTTCACATTTTAATCTGCCCTTTAGTGGTTCTTATGCTGCACCTTCTGCACTGTAGCTTTTCTCTTGGATCTACCTTTATGTGTGTATTTTAAACCAGATTATGCACACACACACACACACACACACACACACACACACACACACACACACACACACACACACCGATTTGTGGCACATTTCAAACATGATGGAAAGTGCTGGACTCAGACTGAGGTAAAACAGACTTGGGTCACATGGTTACAGATGTCTGCAGACCGAGCAGATATGTGATCCAGAACCAGAACCTGGGTCCAAGAGTCAGAATGAAGATATGGTCATGTTCCTATGACCCAAGTGTTGGTTTCCACAAAGTTCTCTGCTTCTGTGTTTCCATGGTTACTGAAGCAGAACTACATCCCTTTAAGGCTTTCATTGATAATGACATGCAGCTGACCCAAAGAGTCCACATCTCCAGTGCTGGACATTCTTGGATTCCCGAAGCCTTCTTCACAGTTAGTAGCATTATTATTATTATTATTATTATTATGGAGGGCTGCAGTTTATTTTCAAGCAAAACAGGGAGTTTGTAATGAAGCACAGTTCATCTCCTCTACATCATTCAGGGGTTTACGGGTGAAGGCTTGCTGTGTGCTGACGCGCATGCGTGTCCCTTGCTGCCTGAGGCCAGAGGAGTCCAACATCTGGATGACGAATAAAACAAAGTTCATAAATTCGCTCCAGACTCAGTAAGCTGGCCACTCCTTAGTGACACCTAGTCAGAAAGACTGAACGTCTAGGGTGTATCCTTGTTTCAGCTGCGCCTCCTCTAAAAACGGAACATAACACGTTTATTATGAATAATAGAACATGACACTAGAGCACCTCTCCCTCCCGAAGCTGTCAGTGCTAGCATAGCCTAGCCGTACCGCTAGCTTAGCGGCTAACGTTACCCACCTTGGTCTTCACGCTGCTGATGTCCCACGTCGGTCTCAGTTCTTTAATCAGCTCCAAAGCCCCCTCCGTTACGTTTAGCTCGTCCACAAAAACGTGTATTTTTCTAATAACCGGCGAGCCGACAGGCACATGTATCTGCGTTTCCATTCCTGAGCAGCTTTTAATCTTCCAGCGCCTCTCGGATATTTACAGTTTTAAGATTTTAGGTCGGTTGGTTTTATCTGCAGAGGTTTTCTCGCGCTGCGGGAGCTTTAACTAATTACACAGCTGGCTTCGGCCCGTTCTACTGAGGCAGAGAGAATGTATGGAGAGAGCCGGCTATGGATGCTGGGAGCCGGTTTCCTTGAGCAGTCGGTCAGCTGTAGCGGTCCTTCCCCCTTAGCTCCGCCCGCCCGGGATCATCCGATTGTACCGCCAAGACTCAGACACCCCCATTAATTCCGAATGCACCCGAATGAAGCCGAGTTCAGCTAAATGACGCTTAACAGCTATTTATTGAAAAACACCAGTAAGGTCCAGAAGAAAAGGACCACATAGAGTGGATAGAAAGTTTAACTCTTTATTTATGAAAGGTTTCCATTAACATCGTAGGTGTGTGCAGGTTTCTATTAGATTGTGTCTGTTCCGGTTTTTCAAGTGATTTCAAAAATCATTGTGGTGTAAATTAGTTTTTAGTCCAGCAACAGGTTCCAGTAGAGGCTGGAAGTGATGAAAGCGATGGGCAGTGATGTCACACCAGACACCTGAGCTGACACGTGACTGCCTCGGGTGGCAGGGAGACAGCTTTCTCTTTTATGGAAGCCCATTCCCGCCACTCAGATAAAAAAATAAAT